>NW_020837959.1:5997162-6231722 GCF_003676395.1 Aethalodelphis obliquidens
CACACACACACACACACACACACACACACACACACACACACACACACTATACCGCACACACACACACATACACTCATATAAAATATTTAAATAATAAAAAGAAACAAAGAAAAATAGGGGCTTTAATTATATACCTTTGAGTCTACTGTGTGGTAGAATGAATCTTGAATTCTGGAATGCAAGTTCAGAAACTTAATTTTCAAAGAAAAATTAAAGTGTAATCACTAAATTTTAGTTCTTTTATCAGGAAAGTGTACGAATTGAAACAAGTAAGTAAAGAAGGAAACAAACAAAAAAGTTGAGCTTTATTAGACCATAGTCTCCCTCAACATTCTGTTTCTTTAGCATTACTGTGTTTTTTTTCCTTTTTTAAAAATAATTTATTTTATTTATTTATTTTTGGCTGTGTTGGGTCTTCATTGCTGCTCTAGTTGCGGTGAGCGGGGGCTACTCTTCGTTGCGGTGCGTGGGCTTCTCATTGCGGTGGCTTCTCTTGTTGCGGAGCATGGGCTCTAGGCACATGGGCTTCAGTAGTTGTGGCACGTGGGCTCAGTAGTTGTGGCGCACGGGCTTAGTTGCTTCGCGACATGTGGGATCTTCCCAGACCAGGGCTGGAACCTGTGTCCCCTGCATTGGCAGGCGGATTCTTGACCACTGTGCCACCAGGGAAACCCCAGCATTACTGTGTTTTGATTCAAGGTGTTGCATAGAAAACACAGAAGTTAAACCATGACAAAATTTAATGAAGGCTATTGCACTGAAGGCTGTCTCCCTTTCTTCTCATATATTTGAAATTCTTTGCAGAATTACAGCTTGTATCAGGAAACAGAATACCTGTCCTGGTCTAGACATGTAGGAAAAATGTGAATATTTACTCAGTAGTCCTTGACTGACAAAAGAAGTATCTAAGTGGAAGGTCAAGCGTTTGTGTACGTGGTGAAGATGGAAACTTAGATCGGATGATATAGAAGTTAAGCAGTTTGCAGCTTGGACCCTAGCGTAGTATATTCTTCCCTACACGCAGGCTGCACTGAATGTGAACTAGGCACTCCTCCAGCAGGAAGTGATCAAGAAAATATGCCTGGTCACTATATGCTTATCTAGCATCACTATATGCTTATCTAGCATGTGTCCTTTGCTCCTCTTTTTTTTTTTTTTTTTTGTGGTACGCGGGCCTCTCACTGCTGTGGCCTCTCCCGTCGCGGAGCACAGGCTCTGGACGCACGGGCTCAGTGGCCATGGCTCACGGGCCCAGCTGCTCTGCGGCATGTGGGATCTTCCTGCACTGGGGCACGAACCCGTGTCCCCTGCATCGGCAGGCGGACTCAACCACTGTGCCACCAGGGAAGCCCCCCTTTGCTCCTCTTAATTGTAGCTCAGGTGAACAAACCTCAAACCCAGATAAGTCTTTTGTTGTTTCCCTGGTCTCACTTGCAAAGCAAATTAAATACACGTGCATACCTTTTGCATATGCTAGTAGGTTTTGAACATTTTGCTGGCGACTGTCTGATGACTGTTTCAGGTATCCTCAAAGAGTATGATGATGGTGATTCTCCCCTCATGGCTCTGAACAAAGACATTCTGTCTATGGAATGAGGTTGGAGAATAAATGTCAAGATGCTTTCTCTTTTATGGCAGACAGAAATTGGATTTTAGTTTTCTTCTTTACACCTTATTCTCTATCTAATAAAATTAGTGATATAAACACATTGAAACACTGGATGCAATTCATTTACATACTTTGTTATGACCCTACCTCACAGGATTTCATTAATACTCCCACGCAGTTGTCATTGGGCACTCGTCCTTGGCAGATCTGTAATAACAGGCTTTTACCATATTTGATTCGTAAACATGGAATTTTTGTCCTGTACTTATGCTGT
Source organism: Aethalodelphis obliquidens (assembly GCF_003676395.1). Lineage (NCBI taxonomy): Eukaryota > Metazoa > Chordata > Mammalia > Artiodactyla > Delphinidae > Aethalodelphis > Aethalodelphis obliquidens. The sequence continues at coordinate 5,999,046 of NW_020837959.1, forward strand.
TGACTTCTATGTTAGACCATAAGCAGTAATTGCTAGGACTGCTCCTTTCGGTTAGCTCTTATAATCACTCATTGGAACTATGGTGATAGTTATAAGTAATAAGGACCACATAGCATTTCCTGGTGTAAAACAAGAGTCACTTAAGTGTTTTAACATAGATGTGAACCCTTTCAGCCTACTCAGTTTCATTGAAATGTTAATAATGGCCTTTTCTCATAATAGCTTTTCTTACATCATCCCTTTTGTCTTTCATGCAAACAAACCAAGGTCCAGACACCATGGTATTTTCAGACAGCTCTGAAAGAGTTTCCCAGCAAAACTGCATGCGGTAGAATTCTGCTTGTGACAGAAAGTATTTAAAGTCTCAGGGAAAATCTTACAGTGCTTAATTCTAGTATAAGCACAAAAAATCTTGGTATTTTATTATCAGTTAAAACAATTCATATCAACAGAAAAGAATCTCATTTCCCACCTTTGTCGCTTAATTTATCATAAAGGAGCAAAAAGAAGTCAAACTACTGAAGCTAATCCCCTCCAGGAAGACATTGTTTTATTGGGTGATTTTCCAAGGAATCCTTGGAAATATGCGATCCTAAAAATCTATGACCTAAGTCTGTTAAACAGAATGGGCATTCCTGAAGTTAATTCCAAATTTGCTAATAAATAGATGCATATTTGTCAATAATTTCAAATTCCCAGATCATTAACTGTATTTAATATCCTTAAAGGAGAACAAATAAACAGTGTTTCTCCATTAGCTGCTTATATGTTTTTGCTTATGTGAATATTTTAGAGGACAAAAGAAAGATTGTGCAGAGAAAATTTTTTTTGATGAAATTTTCCCCCATCACTGCCAACAGACTGATCTCTTTTTTATGTTCATTTATTTGGCAAAACGCTGATTTAACCGTTGCCAATTTTTTTTCATGAAGAGCTACAAGATAAAGCTATTCTTTAGTTTTCTCATTTGCAGATGGCATCTCCTGGGTCCTTAGCAAGGCACTGCAATGAATTTCACAGGCATCTGCCATTATTAGTTTACTGTGGTCCTTAAAATGAAGCAGCCTTCAAAGTTGTAAATATTTTTATCCAAATGTGATGCAGATTCATTATCTAATTGAAACAGTGGTGAAATATTTAACTACAAAAGAAAATACCATGGTTTCAGACATGGTGTTATCTATATAATAGTCTATTTAATCAGTGATGGAAGAAAAATACAACCTGTATAAGAAAGAGCTTTTCAAAGGATAATGGTATAAGAAGGATTAACAGGAAGTGTATTTACTCTCTTGCTTCAAAAAACTAAGAGAGTGGACAAAATGCATAAAACAATGCTTTGCAAGACACTTTGCTTCAGGGAAAAAAGGACAGTGATCCCTAAGAGATCAGCAATAAATAATATGAGTGCTACAATCCAGGTCATGGCATATGCAGAGGGAACCCAGTCAGAATCCCGTGGAATTCTTGAGTTGGGGAGAAGAAGATCAAGGTATGTTGACTTTTCAGGACAATGTTCTAGAGAGATGAGAAAGTAGACCGTAATAAATTAACATTGTGTATTAAAAACACTAAGGTAACCCATTGAAGTCATATAAAGTGTCTTATCTATTAATAATTAATAAAAGAAATAGAAAATCAGTGAGGACATAGAAGACCTGAACAATCAAATTAACCTAATTGACACACATAGAACATTCCTCTTAACACCTGCAGAATTCATATTATTCTCAAATTCACATGTAATGTTTACAAAGATAGACCATATTCAGGACAATAATACAAGTCTTAATACATTTAACATAATTCACTTCATGTAAGATATATTCGCTGATGAATATAAAACTAAACTAGAAATAAAAAACAGGAAAATCTCTGGAAATGTCCCAATTATTTGGAAAGTAAATAACATACTTCTAAATAATCCATGTGTCAAATGAGAAACCAAAATGAAAATCAGAAAATATTTTGAACAAAATAAAAATGCAGCATATCAGAGTAAGTGGGATGCTACTAAAGCAGTACTTCAGGTGGAATATGTAGTACCTGACCTCCATATTGGGGAAAAAAAGGCTTCAAATCAGTGATTTGACTTTCCAACTTAAGAAACTAGAAAAAAGATACACAAATTAATCACAAAGTAAATAGAAGAAAGTAGTAATCAATACAATAGAAAGTAAAACACAATAGAGAAGACCAATGAGCTAAAGCTGGTTCTTTGAGAAGATCAATAAAATTGATAACTCTCGAGACAGAATGATCTGGAAAAATGTGGTAGAACCAAATTACCAAGTAACGGGAGAGGTGACATCACTATATATACCATAGATGTTAAGAGATAAAAAAGAAAGTTATGAACGACTGCATGCCAAGAAACTTAGAAAACAGTGGATAGATTCCTTGAAAAACACAAAGTACCAATACACTCAAAAAAAGTGCTTTATAGTGTAGTTAAAAAACATTCCACAAAGAAAAATTTCAGCCTCAGTGGCTTCACAAGTGATTTCTACCACATATTTAAAGAATAAATTCTGTTCAAACTTTTATGTTCATTCTGTCCAAACTTTTCCAGAAAGTTTAAAAGGTGGAAACACTCCCCGACATGTTCTATGAGATCAGCTTCATTGTGATATCATAACCAAAGATATTTCCAGAAAAGAAAACAAGAATCATATTACTTAAAGGGAAAGATGCAAACTTCTAAACAAAATTTTAGCAAATCAAACACAACAATATTCAAAACAGGTAATACACAGTGAAGAAGAGGCATTTATCCTAGAATTAAAGTTCAGTTCAGTTTAATATTTGAAAATTAACAAATGCAGTTTCGCATATTAATAAATATGAATATATTCCTGATAAATACTCTTATCAAAGTTAGAATAGAATTGTCTTGATCTGATAAATGTCATCAAAAACAAGCAAACAAAAACAAACCTACAGTTAACGTAAAGCTCTAGTCCGTGAAATCAGGAAAGAAAAAAAATCGAGATTAGAAAATTATAACTCTTTATTTATCAAAATTCCAGGCTATTTTTTGGTAGAAGTTGATAAATGTTCTAAAATAAATATGGAAATGCAAAGGATCTAAAATAGTCAAAATAACTTGGATAAAGAAGAACAAAGATGGAGAACTAACACTATCTGATTGTAAGACTTGTTACAAAGCTGTAGTAATGAAGGTACTGATGTATTGGCATAAAGACAAATAGATCAAGGGACCAGAATGAATGTTCCAGAAATAGACCCTTACACATACTGACAACTCATGTTTTACAAAGCTTCATAAACAATTGAGTGGAGAAAGGATTGTCTTTTAAACAAACAATGTTGAAATAATTGGGTATCCACATGTTAAAAAAAATGATCTCTGATCAATACCTTGCCCCATAAAAAATATGAACTAAAAAATTGTCATAAACTTCAAAGTGAAACCAAGAACTATAAAACTTCTAGAAAAAATGCTTTGTAATTTTGGGTTATATGCAGATGGCTTAGAAATTACACCAAAAGAATGCTCAAAAAAAATAAATTGGTAAATTGGAATTCATCAAAATGAAAACTTCTGCTCTTCAAAAGATATTAGGCAGAAGAAAAGAAACCAAAGTTTAGGAGAAAATATTTACCAATTAATTTATCTAATAAAGAACTTATATCCAAAATAAATAAAGAACTCTAAAAAATGAAAAAAAAACCCAATTAAAAATTGGCAAATGATTTGAACATACACTCTACTAAAGAATATATATGGGCAGCGATAAGCACATTAAAAGATACTCAAAATGGTAGTTGCAGTGGGATACAGCTGTACACCTATTTGAATAGGTAAATTTCAATACACTGGCCATGGAAGTTTTGATCCAGGATGTGGAGGAAAATAGAACTCTCATACACTGCTGGTATGAATATAAAGTCATGCAGTTATTTTAGAGACTAGGTTGCCAATTGCTTAAAATTCTAGGTATTTCCCTGTAGGAAAATATATGTACATACATACAAAGACTTGTACAGAATTGTTCACAGCAGTTCTTTTTGTAATAGCCCAAGTTTGGAATCATCACAAGTGTTCATCAACAGATGAATAGATACACAAACTATGGTATATCCATGCAACGAAGTATTACTAAGTAATAAAAATGAATAAATTGTTGATACAGGCAACAATGTGGATGAATCTCAAAATAATCATTCTGAATGAAAGAAGCCAGACCAAAAACGAATGTGCTCTTTGATTCTATTTCTATAAAGTTTTAGGAAATGCAAACTAATATTAGAGAAAGAAACATATCAATGGTCGTCTTGAGATAAAGGAGTCAGGGTCAAAAAGGTATAGGAAGGAAGGTTTAAATGGGGCATGAGGAAACTTGTAGGGGTTATGAAATGTTCATTATCTTGATGGGAATGATAATTTTAAGGGATATAAAATGTCAAAATTTATTAAATGGTGCACTTTAAACATGTGAAATTTATTGTATATCAGTTATTCCTTAATAAAACAGTTAAGTAATTTTAAGTACTTTGATCACAATTTTTGGGCTTCATAAATATGGATTCATAAACAATTACCAGAATTATGGCTTAAACATCTCATTTTAGCATGTGATGTGATAAAAAGAGAAAATGCTAATTGCTGCAAAATGTGTGCCAGTGGAAAATTTGTAATTTTTTTTTACATAACCACACTTAAGGTTTACCCATAAAATATTTGGTTTAAGAGTAGTAACAAAATGCTCTTTTAAAGACCTTTAATCATTCATTCACTTACGCACACACCAAATTATGTGCTTGCTGTCTAAAAGGATGTATGTGAAGACATTATATATCATGTTTGAAAAAAATATCACACAAAATTTTGCCTTCATGCCCTCATCTAGAAAAGGGGCCACAAGATAAAGACACTTAACTACATTATTTCAGTAATTAAGTTGAATGATTTTTGTAAAATACGTCACACGGAGCTTGATACACAGCACGTACTCAGTAATAGTAGCACATCATTAATAAAGGAGAGAGAGTGATAAGTCATATGAAAAGGATGAATAAAATATCATGGGAATTTAAAGAGGTAAAAAGTAACAGATTTTTAACTCTCCCTTCACATATCTCCCTGTCTGTCTGTCTGTCTGTCTCTCCTTTCTGGACAGCCCCCTCCCTAGCCCCCATGTGTAGGAGGAGTGTGTTGGGGTGAATGTAGTGTCCCATCTGCTCCATGACTGGGGTAACTTTGAGAGCTGATGGAAGGCTGCCCTGCAGCATAAGGCTACAAGTCACATGAAGATGAAGCTGGATAAATGGATGAGAAGAGGAAAAAACTGTTTAGGTCTGAATTCCATATTTTTCCTTAAATATTATTGATTTCGCCCTCCTCTTCAACGTAACCTTTGTTAATAAAGGCAGAGAATGAATTGAAAATGAAGAAATTGGCAGTTTTATAGAATACACCAGAAAATGGATATTTGGAACTTAATTATAGATGATGAGAGAGCCACCTGCTCTTAAAAAAAAAAAGGAAAACAAAACAAAAAAACAAATAGGTCACTTAAAAAGTTCCCCAGACCAGGTTTTCTCCTGGCCTCCACACATTTCTTTTCTCAGTGTATTCCCTCCTCTCACCTTGCCAACCCCGATTCATGATACAGGCCATCACCTGTAAACTAAGTTACAGGGAAAGATTCACATTACTCCGGGAGTTTGGCTCAGGAGTTTGGATAGGGTGTAAAGTTGTATTTTTTTGCTAGTAAGTGTTTCTAGGCCTGCTACTGTGTACAAAGCACTCTCTGGGCCCCAGATGGGAAATGAAAAATACTGTAAAACAGTCCCCCGACAAAGGAGACTGCATTACCCCAGTATGGAGGAGGGAGACAACAGAACTACATTCTTGAAAGGAGTAACATGCAGGGGAGGACGAAGGAGGTGCTGAGTAGGGAAGGTGCTTAGCTCAAGGCTCGGCAGCTCATGACTGCGGAAATTCCTCTTGCGTCTCTCGAGATGCCCTTTCTAAATTTCATATGTTTAAAGTATACAGATAGAGGCACTGTGAGGTACTTGAGAGATGGTGTTTCATGCTTGTTACTTTTTTAGAACGCTCTTTGAAAAGGTTCAGTGTTTGAAAGTGTTAGCAAGTGTTAAACAATGATTGCATATATTTAATGAATCTCTCTGCATTGTTCAGTGATGTGAATAGGCCCTGCGTCCAGTGGATAGAAGATCCCATCTACGCTGTGGGACATGGATGTAGGTACCGAGAGGGGGCCTAGTTGAAGGGCCATCTGAACACGCTTCCTCCCACTTCCTTACTTTTGACTTCTGAGATGAAAACAAGGTGCCCAGATTGTATTTCCTCTCCCATTGGCTGATTCCATCACTGTCTTTTCAATTGAAGTTTCCTGCGTTTTTAAAATCGTATCATTGGTCTTCAATTTTATAATGCTCTCTTTGGCCAAATACACACAGCCAAATGTAAAGCAAAGGAGAGCACTGAGTGGTAAAGCAAAGGAGAGCACTGATACACTCCGTTCAAGTTCATCCACATGTTCACCAGAGTGATATTTCATAGACTTCAGTGCTGTCATGTCACTCTCCCATTTAAAGCGCCCTGTCACACCCCGTCACAAAGCCTAACTCCTTAGCACGGCTGGGTACATCTTTACTTCCCGACCTTTCTGGCCTTTCCCATAGCCTTCACTGTGGCACCAGTGGCACCCATACTGCATTCCTAACACTTCCAGAAACGCACCAGGCTCACCCCGCCTTTGCTCAGGCAGATGCCTCACTCGGCGCGCTTTTACCTCCTTCGTCCCTCTGGCTCACCCCGCATCCCTTCAGGACACGCCCCCTTCTAGTGTCAGCAAATCCTGAGCCCTCCTTCCCGCCACGATGAGCCCAGTGCTCCTCTGTGCTCCCTTTTCACAGTGTACTTACAAAGTAACACCTTATATTGGCATCTGTGCTGGCACACAGCACACACTCAGTGTTTATTGGATTGAAGTAAAGTACAGTTAGCCCTTGAACATTGCAGGGGCTAGGCGGGCTGACCTTCCGTGCAGTCAGAAATCCGCATATAACTTAGAGTAGGCCCTTTGTAAATGCAGTTCCTCCTTATCTGCAGTTCTGCATCTGCAGATTCAACCAACCTGGGATCCTGTAGTACTGTAGTATTTACTACTGAAAAAAATCTGCGTGTAAGTGGACCCAAGCAGTTCAAGTCTGTGTTGTTCAAGAATCAAGTGTAAATACTGTCTTAGATAATCAAGTACAAAGCATAGTTTTTAAAACCTAAATAATTCAGTACGATCATCTGTATCAGAAATTGTGGTTAAAAAAAAAATCCTCTCTGAAAAGGCTGACAAAATCGGTAACCTCCAGTATGCAGTTTAAGTAGACACCATAAAATGAAAAGGCAATCTGTGTATGTTCAAAAATTCTTCCGGCTTATCAGAGAGGCATGATTTCTTTCAAAGACCCCAGTGGAAAAGGATGTATATCCAGATGCTCTGAGAATACCCTCGCAAGTCCAGGGCAATTCATCCTCTATAAAAAGGGATCGTACAACCATGATGTTGAGGGGAGTACCAGCATCACGTTGCCTCAGTGCTAACCTGTGCCCTTAGTCAATTTGTCTAGGCTTTCCCTCCAATTTTTAAAATTGTGATAAAATATACATAATGTAAAAGTTACTATCTTTTAATAATTTTTAAATGTACAGCTCAGTGGTTTTAAGTACATTCATTTTGTTGTTCAACCATCACTACCATCCATCTCCAGAACTCTTTTCATCTTGCAAAATACTCTGTACCCATTAAACAACGACCCCTCATTTCCCTTCCTCCTTGGCCCCTGGAGACCACCGTTCTACTCTTTGTCTCTATGACTTTGATGACTCTGAGTACCTCATGTAAATGGAGTCATACAGTGTTTGTCTTTTTTTTTTTTTAATTCAAGCATAATTTACAATGTTGTGTTAGTTTCAAGTGTACAGCAAAGTGATTCCGTTATACATATATATTGCTCTTCAGATTCTTTTCCATGTAGGTTATTACAAGATACCGAGTATAGTTCCCTGTGCTATACAGTATGTCCTTGTTTAGTATTTGTCTTGTTTTGACCAGCTTATTTTACTTAGCAAAATATCCTCAAGGTTCAGCCAAGTGGTAGCATATTTCAGAATTTCCTTCCTTTTTAAGGCTGAATAATATTCCACTGTATGCATATATCACATTTTGCTTATCCATTTATCCATCAGTGGACACTTGGGTGGCTTCCACATTTTAGCTGTTGTGGATAATGCTGCTGTGCACACGGATGTGCAAACAATCTAGCCTTTTCAAACCACAGATTCCACACTGTAAAGTGAGAGGAATAATAACACATAAAACATTAAATGATCTATGTAGAGAAATTAGCACAGCTCTGGCACATGATATGATGTTTAAGTAAAATGTTAACTCTTTATCAAAGTGTTGGCTCTGCACTATTTAGCAATGTATACCTTTCCTAGACCCCCAGGAACTGAATATTAAATATCAGATAGACAAATCCAGTATCAACAGTGTATAGTGAGAGCCAACTCTGAGGTCACACCTATGTGTTCGCTCAACTGAAATATGTTTTGTTTTTTTTTAACCTTAATTTTTAGAGTTGTGTCTTTGTATTTTATCCTGTGGAGCCATAATAGGCCAAGTGGTGAAGCGGTCTGGAGAATTATGACTTCCCACATCTGGCCCTTTACAGATCTGATCATTTGAGTGCTTGACATCATCTATCTTTCCACTTATCTGTCCTTACAATAATAAAATGTGGGATTAAAGTGGCTCTTATCTGTAGTGGGAGAGTGGATATATTTTATACATCAGTTCTTTAAAGGGGAAACTCTTTCAGAGCTTCAGAAAATATCACTGAAGAGTTAGATGAGTGTTTGGGAAGAACATTTCTGAGTATTACCTGTTAAGATCACAGTTCTACTGCTTTAGAGGAATTATAATTTTCATTGCAGCATCTATTAAAACCACTTTCACCTGACAGTAATTTTTCTTGTAGTTACAGGTGATTATTAGAATGAAGGGAAGAAAGGAAGACATGAAGGGGACATGGGACTGTTTACCAAGAGTATCTTCACAGACAGAAGGAGACAAGAAGTGCTGAGAACCTTAGTGTCTACAGAGCATAAATCATTTCCGAGGTGTAAGAATCCAGCTGCGACCTCCCAGAAGCCTGCTTGTTCACGTGTGAGTACTCAACGTGATTTCACTTTATACCCGTATTTCTTTATTAGATAATTATATTTCACATCTAACTTTAGATTTTATTCACACCCTGGGATATATAGCTGTTTTTTATATTATCATTTATGTCATCGAGGATGGAGAGAGATTTCTTTTTATTTTTATATTATGTTTAAAAAACTGTAGCTACAATTATCGAGCACTTCTAAATGACAGATAGCACAGGCCACTTAATTTTATATGTCACTGTTAAGTGTCCTCATGACAAACATTTGAATCTGTTTATATGTGGAAGAGAGATTTGAAATTATGCAAATTATGCAACTTTTCCAAAGTTCCTCTAATATCTATAAAAGAGGTAAAATTAATTGCAGATCTATCTTCAAAGCCTATGCTTTTCCCCACCACACAACACTGAACATTCATGGGCGTGGAAATTCCCTATACCTCTTAAATAAACATCTAAACTTCACTTTTAAAGAACTTACATTCTAGATCCGTCATAGACCAAATGACCAAACATAGTCAGAGGTGTTTGTATGTTTGTTTTGGTCTCAGAAGAATCTTGAAACTTTCCTAGAGCCTTGAGTGTCTAATGGTGAGATCTGGAGGCTGCATGGATGGCGGTATCGAGTGAGCAAGGAAGGAAGAGTAGGAACAAGATTGACACCAAATAACTTGTTTGTCTTCTGAGGCCTAAAGAGGAAGGGAGCTTCCTCCAGACATTCAGGTAGCTGGTCCTTCATAACTGCTTACGGAGTTTTGTGTCTTCATGTCATGAGCTAAGTTACATTTTGAAGAAATGCTGTATCGGCAGCAAGTATTTCTAATACTAGGAGATTGTCACAGTTTCTGAAATTTTGTCAAGTGTCATTTTAACCAACCAAATCATCCTCTTTCCATGCATTTGTCTAAAATGAAATTTATTGCACAAAATAATACAGCACAGCTTCATTTGTAGTCATTAATGTTTGATAGGCAGTTACTGTAATCCATTAATAACCTAAAATCTCATTTAGCCACTTGTTTGAGCTCTCTCATTTGTGAATATTTTTAAAAAGCACTTCCAGAAACAATAAACTTAATACCTTTCCCCCGTCTTTGTGGAAGTACTGATACTGAAATAGGTAAAGCTAGATGGCAGCTTGTGGCTAGAAGCACCATGTAGGTACAGTGTGCAACCTGGATAAACAGCCTCTCAATTTCTAGAATTAGCTGTAAAAATCTATTGTTGGCTCCAGTTATGTTAGGCCAAAAATCCTTAATTTTCTTAGCAAGTCGTATGTGTTTGATGGACTGATTTTTGGCAGGGACCCTAGAATTTCGGTTGACAGTGTTTTCTGAGTAACTCAGTATGGACTAGAGAAACCATGGTAAACCGCAGCACGAAAACCTGGAAGGCAGCCTCTGATTTACATTGTCTGCATGTGACCTACTGTAATGAGGAGATGGAAATCATAAAATGAGCTTTTATCTAATGGTTTAAAACTTGGTTATGAAAAGTGTTGCCGATGACAAAGGAAATGTTACCTCGTGCTGGTGGCTGGGAGACTTACGGGCACCTGAGTGACCCACAGCTGAATGAACAGTTGGCAACTGAAACCCGTCTTGTCAGTGTCAGGCATAGTCCATCTTCCCGATTTGCCGGAGAAAATACAGCCACACTTTGCTTACAGTGTCTGGTGTCAGAAGGACCACGCTTTTGGCTCCCATCCCTTTAGGACCGTGGAGAGAAAGCCAAGTCGTACACTCAGTGTGCCCACCCCGTCAGCTGTGGGACAGAAGGAGATGGAGAATGCTGTCCATTATGAATCATTGCTTTCAAGTATTCAGAGGCCAAAATCGGACAAAGTGTTTTTTAAATATAATTATATAAAGCAGAAGAAGGAAAAGAAGTCAAAATTATGCCTCCCCATACTTCAGTTTTCAACGTGTGGAGATCAGAAGGAGAATCCATTTCCTTCATCTCTTAAGCTTAGGGTTGAGACATGTAAGAGATAATCTCTTTTAATAAATTATCCTCAAGACTCATTTACTCAAAAAAGGAAAGCAACTCAAGATACACTGTAAGCAAAACAGCTCATAAGTACTGCTATAAATAAGATTAAATGAGGATAAAGATGAAAAGGGGTAGGGAATACCAAAGAAAAATAAAATAGAATTTTCCAGAGCTTACAAATACAAACAGTCACATCAAAAAGAGTTCACTGAAGACCTAGCATGTTGAATGTAAAGACTTATACTTAAAACCAACTCTTGAAATCACAGAAAATAACCTCAAAGAAAAATATGGTCAACTACAAAAAATAGGAGTCAGATTTCCATCAAAAATTCTTCCTAGAAGAGGAGGACACTTTCCCTCTCTGGCATTCTTCCCACAAATCCATAACCCAAGTCTAATCATGAGAAAACATCAGCCAAGGCAAAAATGAGGTATGTTTTACCAAATACCTGACCAGTACTCTTTGAAATGTGAAGGCCAAGGAAAAAGAAGAACTGAAGAACTGTCTCAGATTGGAGGAGTCTATGAAGACATGAAGACTAAATGCATGTGGTGCAGTGGGTAGACTCCTCGAACACAATAAAGGGCACCAGTGGGACAGCTAGCAAAATCCAGATAAAGTCTGTGTTCCAGTTAGTAGTGTTGTACCAGCATTCTTAGTTGTGACAAATGAAACACTGTTATGTAAGATGATAACATTAGGGCACACTGAGGAAAGGTATAGAAGAGCATCAGGACCCTGACGAGGGCAGCACCACACGGGAGGGGCACCGAGCCTAGGCTGCAGGAATCAAGAAGAGCTTTCCACAGGAAGTCTTGTCCACGCTGAAACCTGGAGGCTGCCTAGTCTGGGAGAAGGACATGGCAGTAGAGAGGATTGCAGTCAAAAGAAACAAAAAGTTGAGAAGGCCCACAAGTAAAAGAAAACATTCTGTGTTCAAGGTCCTGAAAGTAATGAACATTAATAGGAGTAAAAACAGCTCTAGGCATGGGGAAGCGCTGGTGAGAAATGTGAGTTGAGAAGAAAGGGCTGTGTCATGGGGTAACACATATTTCTTAAGTTTTGAACCTATTCTAAGACTGATAACAAAGTGGTTAAGCAGGAGATCCACAGTTATGATACCACTCTTATAAAGATGACTTTGAATGCAGTGTGGGGAATGGTTGGAATTGAGAAAGAATGAAGGCAGAGAGAAGAGGAGTTACTATAACAAGAAGTCGTTTGGCCTAGATTATAATAGGGCCAGTAAGAAAGGGGAGAAGTGAATGGATACGAAGGGCCTTTAGAGGGAAGCATAGGTAAGACTTAGTGATTGTGTGAACTTGGGGAACCAGGAAGATGCAAGAGTAAAAAAGAGTATCCAGTTTCTGACTTGAGTCACTTCGTAGGTAGAGGTGCCAGTCTCTTCTCTCAGCACAGGTGGTGTTGGGAAGTGGAGGGCAGAAAAGCTGATGACTCCAGTGGTCCAGTTGTCGATATCTAAGAGATGCAGGGTGAGATATAGGGCAGGGAGTTGGGTATGTGATTTCAAGCTCAGAATGGAGACTTGGGCCAGAGACATTTTGGGGTAGCATCTGATAACAATTAGTGATTGAGGTCATGGCAGTCAGTGTTACCTCAGTGTTCTTTTGAGGGTCGGTCGTATCAATCCACAGCTATCTGATGTCTTTTTTTAATGGGATAAAACAAATAGTAATTCAGAAGTTTCTATAGAGAAAGGTCAGCTACTCATCCCTTCCCTTTCATTCACAAATCAAACAATAAATACCTACTAAGGTGTTTGGGAAAACATAGGTGAAAAAATTCAAGGTGGCTACATATACAAACTAGTTAAGAATTCTCCAAAATGGGAATGTACTGTGTTCTATCAGAATGTGGAGAAACACAGATAAGGCAAACCTAGGCAAAAATATTCAATTTGGTTGTCATTTCATACTGAGACAGAATTTGCGCAGTATAAACTATATTGTTACAAATTTAGATGCTTTTGGAGTGGGTCTTCTCTATAGCTACACCTATACTGAGGTTGTATTTAACCTACTGTTCTGCAGCATTTGGCTTACAAAAGTGTTCAGACTGCCAACAGGAAACACCATAAGCCTGAGGAGAATCTGGCTCAGTAATTGCTCTGCTGCCTGAAATGTGCTGGTTGGGGTCTGTGTGCAGTGATGTGAACCGGGGAGCCTGGGGTGGGGTCTGGGCAGGAGTGGTCTTCTGTGATGCACATTTGCTTATCCGTCTTTGGATGAAGAAAGCTTTGAGCAGTACTCTTTAAGTTGAAAGTCTTATCTTTTGGGACCTAAGGATATATTTATTTGACATATCAAATCTAATCTTCTAGAATGTTATTAACCTGAGGTTATTTCCGGGATCATATGATATCCGTTGAATAAGAATATCTCTGATATTATATTCTAAGTGAAATAGCCAGAAAACTGTCTTTGCTTTGACTCACTACCAATTAATTCCAAACCACCTTTATTCAAGGGGTTTAGGGATGAAAAGGGCCAGTAAAGCAATGAGCAGGATCAAAGCGTAAGAGCAAGTTAAGTCCACGTGGCTTTGAGAGTTAGGTAATGCCACGTATTAACGTGATGAGAGCAGAATGAAGTCAGCCCAGGAGGCAGCATGTGAAGGAGAGCCTGACAGGAGAGGAAGGAGCTGCTTGAGTAGGCAGGTCGGAGGATTCAGGAAAGGTGTGTGGGAGGAGTTGAGGGAAATGGAGGGCTGGCGTCAGTGGACGCGGGAATGAGACTGGGAAGATGAAGAGAGGACTGACTTGTGAATAGAGTGAATTTCAAGTTATACTGTGGTAGGAGAAAAAGTTAAAAGCATTAAAACATGTTGGTGGCTCCTGAATTACATTCATGCTTAGTAATCCGATGTAAGAAATAACGGGAGATGCTCTAGGTTTTGCGTCTGTTTCAGGGAAAGGGCTAGGGAGATAATGAAATGAAAATGCTAAACAATACAGATGAAGGGGCTGGTTTTCTTCTTCAAAGGAAGCAACAGTGAAACTGCTAAGAGAGATAAGGTTTGAGTTGTTATAACCTAAATTAAGTCTGTGGTGATAAACCATTTTCATACAGAAGGATACAAAATTATTTCCCAGCCAAGAAAAGTTTTTAATAAAATAACATGCATAAAAACATATAATAAAGTTACTACTGTGTTTATTTTCAATGTGACAGTTTTTAACTACACAGAATCAGAACAACCTCAGCTGAGGGCAGACTTGCTCAGGTAAGTAAGAGAGGATTTAATTTGGAGCAGTAGGATCTAGGAGGCATTGCCAAGGTATTGAGGAAGACTGGTGAGCTTTGGAAGCCAGAGTGGTTTTGGCACAAGAATTGTGTGATAATGTAAATGCGGAATTGTGGAATGATGGTAATCAGTTATGAAGTGAAAGCCATAAGAGTGGAGAGAAATGCTTCAAAAAAAATCATTTTTTAAGGAAAAAACGTGAACAAGTTGCCATGAGATTATGGGGAAAAAAAAAGGTTGGTAAAGAATGATGACTCCAGAATGTTCTGCAAGGACAGTGACACCATACCAGGGACAGAAATGAATTATTTTAAAGGGAAGCCGGTTTTTGAAGAAAAATGATGAGTTAAGAATTTGAACACATTGAGTTTAAGGTGACAGTCAATTAATCAAGGGGATTTTTATTTGGACAGGTAGACTGGTGGGGAAGGAATACCAGAAATAAAAGTAAAGTCATGGGTCCATTTACTGAGTGAATTAGCACGTAGAGTAAAATATGGGGGTCTCATATTTGGGAGCAGAAAGACTAATGAAATCAGTAAGGAAAGTTAGAAAGAGTGAGACAAGGTGAACTGAGAAACTTGAGATCCACGGAAGCCAAGGTAGGTGAGATTTGTAGGAGGCAAACATCATTCAGCAATTGGAACTTTCGTAGAGGTCCAAAGATGATGCTGGCCGAGAGGAGGTCCATGGCCTGGCACTCAGGTGGACATCAGTCATCTAGGAGCAACTGAAGGAGATAATGAATTGGGACAACAGAAACCAAGATAGCTGGGGGCTGAAAAAACAAGCAGCAGCTAAGGCTTATACTTCTGAGAAGGAGTTTTTGGAAAAGCTTTCTCTACATTTCTATTTTAGGCCAGAAATCTTTGAGGACGTGCTAGAAAGAAAAATGGATTTCTTTAGAAAGATGATTAAATGAGGTGGTTGACATTTTTGGCAAAGAAAGGTTTAGCTTTAGAAGACCAAAAAAAGTTAACAGCAATATTTAGACCCAAAATAGTGTGGCATGAAATGTTTGTCAAATTCCTGCTGAATTTGAAGAGAGACTCCAAATTAAAGTTTTGTTTTTTTGTTTGTGTTTGCAATAGGTTGTGTTCACAGTATTCTTAAAGCTAAAATGTATGTCACTGGAATAATATTGATTATTTTATTATTGAATATTTAACACAGAACTGATGAGATGATCATCACCAACGGCACCACTAGGAAAAGTGGTGCTAAAAAACAAAATTAAACTGGGCAGATTTGAAGATCTACTTGCCTTTATTGAATGATTCATGAATTAGGCAGCATCCCATTAGCAAACAGAAAGTAGCTCCAGAGATCTGTACAAAATGGAAGACTTTTATAGGCAGAAGGAAGTGAGGCAAGGAAGTTACTCTTGCAAAGAGTGGGTTGTTTTAGGCAAGGTCACCTTCCTTTGGGGAAGGCAGGGGTCTATCAGGCAGATTATCTTGCTAGTGCTGACCAGGTAATTCCAGATTAACTGGTTGAAGGTTACATTCCTGGAAGAGGCTGAAACTGCAATCAGTTTAGGTACTAAGTCTTGGTTTGCTGACATGGGTCTTAGCACAAGTGACTCCATTTTGGACTTATTTTCTTTTTTTAACAATGGTATAGTTCCAGTTTAAACTCAAACTTTTCAAAGTAGGATGAAGTGAGTACCTTCTATGAGGTAGACATAGAGTGGTGTTGCAGATATCAACAAATAAAATGAGAAAAAAGTTGGTTTTAGGTTACGCAGTTTATTACTGACACAGGCATACCACCGAGGTATTGCAGATTTGGTTCCAGACCACCTCAATAAAGTGAATATTGCAATAAAGCCAGTCACACGATGTTTTGATTTCCCAGGGCACATAAATGTTATGTTTTCGCTATACTGTACTCTGTTAAGTGTTCAATAGCATTATGTCTAATGTCTATTACATTCCTTAATTGAAAAATACTTTATTGCTAAAATATGCTAACGATCATCTGAGCCTTCAGCAAGTCATAGTAGTAATGTCGAAGATCACTTATCACAGATCACCATAAAAAATATAATGATATTGAAAATGTTTGAAATATTTCAGGAATCACCAAAATAGGACACAGGACTACAAAGTGAGCAAATGCCATTGGAAAAGTGGCACCAATAGACTTGCTTGAAGCAGAGTAGCCACAAACCTTCAATTTTTTAAAAATGCTGTAATATCTGTGAAGTGAAATTAAGCAAGGTGCAATAAAACAAGGTATGCCTGTATTTCTTATGTACATTCAAGGAGGGCTAGAGAATTATATTCCCCACCATATCATAAAGTGATCCCAGTTCAAACCCTGTATATAGCAGAAGCTGCCCAAGAACCACTATCAAAAAGGTGCAGGGAGTATATCCAGTGTCCCACTGGACTCTCTGCCTTCCTTCTCCTGTCTCCCTCTACTTCCTTCTCTCTGCCCATCATCTTCTCCAACCTCCCCCAGTTCTGAGGGCTCACTCCCTTGAGGTTTGCCTCAGAGGCATCTGTTCATAAGATCACGCCCTGTTTCTCAGAGCAACAGAGGGAAGCCATTTGGAGAAAGGACAGTGAACCTCAGGTCTTTTCCTTGCTTGCTAATCCCCAGCCAACGGGCCCGGTGGGGACACATAAAGAATCCCTCAGAACTCGGGAGCGCAGGTGTACTCCAGGCCAGAGAGAGAGTTGTCACCATACCAGCCGTTAGGCATGACACCCCGTCCTGGGTTCTTCCAAACTCTTGTTTGAAGTTACAAATGGCTCCTTGCAGCGCTCTAATCAGCTCTGTGGATTTTATTCATGTCCTAGACAGTTACCGAACTGTGTGAATGGCTATTTTGGAGAAAACAAAGAAAGACTTACTCAGAAAATCCAGAAAGGGAAATTCCATTGTACTTTGATTTTTCCTTTTTGGAAAAGACAGAGGAGTTACCTTTGCCCAGGCAGGGTGGCTCTTGGGAAGTCAGACTTTATCCATATAATAACCCACTGTATTGATCACCAATATGCACAGGTTATCATGCTTTTACTCAAGAACTATGCTAATACGTGCTTTTCCGTTGGAGTGACTTTTAAACCCCACAGCGTTCCTTATTATATATTTGTTAAGGAAACTCCAGTGTGATTTAAAGCGTTCCTTATTATATATTTGTTAAGGAAACTCCAGTGTGATTTAAAGGGCCACCATGAATCACTGGGGAAAAGGAATTGCTTGTAAGACATGTGGATATCTTTTGAAATACCATTTCTTCCATAGAATTCAGTGCTTCTCTGCTGTCTTGAAAAGATGATTTCCCCTCAGATGGGTGAAGTAGTTATATATATATTGTATACGAAGTAAATAAATTCAACAAAATAGATGTAAGGAATCCAACAACTTAAAACATTACTTCTTTATTCTGTTTGCTCACAGAGAGAGTGTTCCCAGGATTATATGATAAGAAAACACTTTATTAAGTGTATTCTATGTACTGGATAATTTGTAGAACCCTGCAATTATTGTCCAGGCTTTATTAAACACAGTCTTTATCCTATTCAGTGCCAAATCCTAAGGTTTTTTTTCAAGCCACTCTTGTGCTGTCTGAGGTCTGATCCCCATTAGTGTGTCATATATACAGATGTGTGTAAACATGTGTGCATACATACACTGACACACATCTTTCGCATTTGTAATTTTTTTTTTACCCAGTCGCTTCATAAAAGATTAAAATGGAAGATTAGACCCCATTCAGAATTTCACAATGCCACAATAATAAATCAGTCCTCATCATTTGAAGAACATTTCAGAACTATGAGGTGGGACAAAAGCTGATTTGAGATTCATACCGTTGTATACCTACTCTTAAAAAAAAAAACAAGCAATTTACACATCTGCAAATCTTAGGAAATGGCTGAGAGAATTTGCATTTGCATGATTTGGGCACATGAAGCCATTTTAGCACACAAATTCCTTCCTTTCATCTCTAAAGGGTGTCGAAAGGATACAAACATATTTTTTGCAGATGATGGGGATTATTGACTGGCATAAATAGCAACTCATGCTAATGCTTCAGGAATTTTTTTTTAATTGAGTGAAGATGGCATATGGAAAATATATGTAGGAAAAACCATATTTTATGAGAGCTGATGATATGGAGTGGGGTATACTATTTTTTTGTGTGTACTGTAAATGACATTAATGTTTTAGGTTGATCTTTGTTGCCCATGTAATGTGTATAGCCTTGGAGGAGACATTTATTCTCAAAGCTGATAAAATAAATAATAAGTAAGAAAACTTGGAAATTGTTCACTAGACCTTCACAGTCTACATTAAGTGAGATGAACTAAAAGGTAAATATGGGTTTTTACTTACTAAGGGAAACTGTTAGAAATTTGTTTCATTTTTACAGTGCTATGCAGTGTATTCTAAAATAATCCCAATCCGATTTTCTGTTAAAGGACTACATTAGTCAAGGCATCGTAAATAGTTTCCCTGAGAGTGAAACTTTTGCACCATAATTCAGACAATCCAAGAACTGTAAGCAATAAACTGAAGTGCAAAGTCCATGAGCTAAAAAGGTCTTGGTGTTCATTGGGTTCAGTCACTCTTTTACACGTGGAAAGTGAGCACCAGGGCGTCCCAGTGGGTAATGGAAGCTTATACATTATGATTGTGACAAAGCCGTGGCTAAATCAGGTAGTTGAAATTCTTTTGGTCTTTCCACCGCATATGATATACTGTCTCTTTAAGAAGATAAAGTAAAGCTTTGAACCATTGGCAATCTGTAATACAGGCATATCTCATTTTATTGCACTTCACAGATATTGCATTTTTTTACAAATTAAAGGTTTGTGCAACCCTGCATCTAGGAAGTCTATCAGGGCTATTTTCCAGTAACGTTTGCTCACTTTGTGGTTCTGTGTCACGTTTTGCTAATTCTTGCACTATTTCAGACATTTTCATTATTATTATATTTGCTGTGGCGATATTTGATCAGTGATCTTTGATGTTATTACTACAACTTGCTGAAGGCTCAGATGACGGTTAGCATGTTTTAGCAATAAACTATTTTCGAATTAAGGTATGTTCTCTGCTTTTTTAGACATAATGCTATTGTACACTTAATATTTACAGTATAGTGTAAAAATAACTTTCATACGCACTGGGAAGCCAAAAAATTCATGTGACTCGCTTTATTACCGTATTTGCTTTATTGTGATGGTCTGGAACCAAACCTGCAGTATCTCAGAGGTATGTCGTGCCCAGATTCTTGGTCTTGAGGGCTATTTACCCCAGGGAGCATCTCAGACATAGAGACTAATCTTCGATGCAGCAAGTGGGATTGAATGGTAAATGGTATAAATATTGATAGTTCAGCTTATACAAATGCAAGAAAGTCTGTTGTGATCAAAAAAAGTTTGTCATTTTAACGTGTTGAGTCTAGTTTAATTGGCTCTGTGAATGGCAGGAAATTCAGAAATGCTAAATCTGTTATTTGTTTTTTGCCTATTGGTTAACTATAGTAAATCAAATTGTCAGACTGAAAAGTCTCATGAAGGTAAGGGACAGGTTCAGATGGTTTTAGTTTCCTGCCCCAGGACTTGCACATTGCCTAGTGCATAATGAACTTTATCATTCTCTCCCCCCTCTCTCTTTCTCTCATACATATAGTTGGCTCTCCATATCTGCGGATATGGAGGGCCGACTGCACTGTGCCATTATATAGGGTTTTATATAAAGGACTTGAGCATCCGTGGATTTTGGTATTCACAGGGTTCCTGGAACCAGTCTCCCTTGGATACCAAGGGACTACTGTATACACACACACACATATATATGCACATATATATACATATACACATATATACACATGTACATACACATATACACAATGAATAGTTAAATGTATGTGTAAGTGACTAAATGGAAAACGTATTTAGTTGTGCCTTAGCGCTATAGTGAAACCAAGGGAATTGCACAGATTTGTCCAAAAGCCCTGTAATTGAGTTAAATTCTTGAAGTAAAATTCTAGATCTCCTACAACCCAATCATTTCACTCTGAGGTATTTATACAGCAGAAATGTGTAAATATGTGCACCATAAGACACGCACAGAATGTTCATGCAGCATTACTTGGAATAGCCCAAAGTTGGTAACAGTCCAAATGTTCATTAACAAGAGAATGGATTAGTTGTAATATATCTATAGATGGATGTTCTATAAGGCAATAAAAATGAATGAATTATTGTTGTACCCAACAATATGGATGAAACTCAGAACTTCTTGAGGGGGTCAAACCAGAAACAAAAGATTGCATTCTATATAACAACATTTATTTAGACTCAACTACAAGCTTAACTATACTGTGATGGTAGAAGTCAGATAGGAATTTTCCTTTAGGGATTAGTGTCACCAGGAGAAGGTCTGGGGGAAATTTATAGGGTGATAGTGATACATTGTTTCCTGATTTGGGTGTAGTTACACTGATGGGTTTACTTTGAAAAATTCATCAGGCTGATTGTATGCTTTCTGTATGTTCACATAAAAAATTCAGGGTCATCCATTTCGTGGTTGTGTGACCTGATACAAGCTACTTTTCTTCTCTGTTCCTCAATTTCCTCATCTGAAAAATGAGACAATAATGCTGCCGTGACAAAATTTGTTGTCGTAATCATTTCTAAGTGTAGAGCTCAGTAACGTTAACTGTATTCACGTTGTATAACAGATGTCCAGAACTTTTTCAACTCTTAAAACTGAGACCCAACACCCATTCAACCACTGCTTCCCATTTCCCCTTTCCCTCAGATCCAGGAAAATACCATTATGCTTTCTGTTTCCTTGAGTTCACTTACTTCAGATTCCTCCTAGAAGTGAAATCAAGATTTTTGTTTTATTTTTTAACTAAGACCAAGATTCCGCCATTTCACATCAACCCATATTGTTAACTTCTGTGATATTTTTTAGCATTTTCAAGTATTGGTTTACAAAAATGTTAGATAAATCTAAGGGTTCTTGTGCTGTGCTGGATTTCTGATGGAAATCTGGATAATTGGCTGACATCTCATGTCAAGGAGGACTCCATGTTCTTCCCCACCTGTCCTTTTGGTGTCTCTTTCAGAAACCCAGTGCTGGGTAGATATATTACAGGCTTGACTCGTTTCTGGTGTGGGGAGGATTAAACCAGAAGAAAGAATCCATTGGACACCCCCCTAGTGCCTTTACTCCCCCAGAGTCTCTTTACTGCTTTTCCTGATCTCTCAACTGAGAACAATGGCATTTAAACAATTTTAGCAGCAGAAGCTCCTTTTACCTGAAGCAGAAGTTGTACGCATAATCACATTATCACACAATTTAAAACATATCAAAACAATATTAGTATTTTTATAAATTCAAATTTATAAAATTTACTTATTTCAAAGTCAGTCAATATAAATAGCGATTAATTTCAGTGCATTTTAATGGGCTAGAATTTGGTTTATAACTCATTTTGGGATTACATGGTCTATTTAATTATACTTTTAAGAGTATGGCTTATACATAAAAAATGTTAAATAAAAATTTGAAGACACCTTAAGAGCAGTTGTGAAAAGAGTACTTGTGAACTTTTAGAAATAACAGACACATTTTAAGGGCAGAGAAGGAGTTTATTTATGTTAAGAAAAGGGTGGTACAGCTAAAGAAGTAGGAAAGAGCTTAGTGGGTACAGGGAACTGTATGCAACTGTTGGGTCATTGGTGAATCTAGGTTTCTCAATTGAAAACCTGGCTGGATAGTCGCATGTATATAGGTTGTGGTTGAAATCATAGGAATGGATAAATCATCCAGGGGGTATGTGTTACAGCTTCCTGTCCTCCGTTTGCCCCTCAGAGCTGCCCTTGTTACTGTGCTCTGGACCCCAGAACACGGACCCAAGTGAACTGTGTCAATGGGCTCTGTTGCCTTCTGATTTTTGCTGAATTGATCAGTGGGAGACATTGAGAGAAAATTGGGAGATAGAAAGACAGTGAAAACATATCTGTCCTGAGCTCCTTCCCTACTGGGTCAGTGAGGCACAGAAGGTTGAGTATGATTCTCTGTCAGAGACCACAGCTCCAGCAGGTGGGCCTCTTCGTACAGCTCCCTCTGGGGAGCCTCGTGACTTCTCACTCCTTGATTTCCTTCAGGCCTCGGGATGATGAAGTCTCCCAACTGTTACCAGCCCTACAGTTCTGAACTACCCTCTGTTGATTTCCCAAAACCTACCTATCCCTTTGTGGATAGTACCTTTACTAAACTCTCCTCATTAATTAAAAAGCCATGGCAGTGTGCCGTGTTTATGCCATGCCCCTGGTTGATGTGGTAGCATAAGGAAAGCTGTGGCCTGAGGATGGAACGTAGGGGAAGGATGACCTTCAAAGGATGAGTGAAAGAACAGCTCAGGAAAGAGGTGGAGAGGGAGGCAAGAGTAGGGAGGGAGACCAGGGACGCTTATGGGGGGAGTCAGAGGGGCCAGAGGGTTTAAATGTAAGGAAAGGAAAACGTCTGTTATATTGAAAGGTCATGAAATGTTTCTTCCTCAGAAGTTTTGTGCTCTGCTGACAGCAAAAAAACAGATGACAGGGGACCAGGGCATGAATGCAGCTGAAGAAGTGAAGACTAGTTATTTGACAAATTGATGACAGGAGGAAGAAAGTGTATGGAATTTATTAAAGAGAAGACTTAATCAATTTGTTGATATTGTTGAATACTTTCAGTGAAGACTAACTATGCTCCATCTCCCATTTTCATGACAGAGTACTACAGTAACATCATTAAGAGTCTCTGTAGGTGTGTGTGCAATGTACATAATTTGTGCTCTCAAGGTTTAGATTTTTGTTAGTCATTCAAGGAAGAACACCAAAGTGTTAAATCTTGATTTAGAAAGTGAGCAAAGACATAAAAAGATAAAACACGGAAGATGTACAAATAAAATCCAGTCTATCCTACCTATTTGGAAGTGATTCCTGGATTAAGTCAGAGTGTCAGAGAGCTGAATATCTAGACATCGTTTCGTGCCCTTCCTCTCCCCTTTCCCAGAAAATGTTTCGCCAAGTTGGACTTTGCAGTGATATTGCTTTATCTGGAAGGGTATTTAAGAAATCAACACAAGATATTGTTAAAGACGATAGTCATTATATCACAGAGTGTCTTTAGTGGAGTGAATCTGAAAATTGTTTCCTTTAGTACTTATAGCAGCCTCTTTCATTTCACATCAGCAGGCTTGCTTTTTACCCAGAGACTGTGCTCTTGGTAACTGCTTGTATTTTGCAGTTCCCCTCTGCTGCCAGAAGTTGAGAGTTGACCTTGAAACTTCTTGTTAGGAAAAGCAATGACTTCACAGGCAAATTTCATGGATTAACGTTGCTACTGGTTTCTTACTTTTTAAACTTTATTTCACTTGCCTCTTTTGTCTGATTTTTTAAGACGTATTTTATTTTACTTCTTTATCCGTAAAGCAAACTAAGTTCTTTTCTACTTATAGGAAAAGACTGAATTTAAAGGCATAAATAAATAAAAATAAGAATAATGAAAAGGCAAGAAGACTGTAAAGTAGTAGATGCTCCTTGTTTGGCTTTGTGTTTTGATGTGTGTGCTGTTGCTACCCCACCTGTTTCCCTGTGATTACTTTCCAATCAGTCACAACTTCAGTCACACCTCAGGCCGCATTTGTGTATCACCAAGTGAAGCAGAGAGCTGCCAATTTCCTTGATTTAACTGCATCAGTTGAAACAGTCAATCTTGATAATTCAGCCTGCTAGTTTAATTTTGTCTATGTTGATGAAATTGACTGACCTGTTGCCAAATTCCTCTCCCTTCTTTCTTTCTTTGCTTTAGAGAATTCCAAAAGAAAGAAAGAAGGAAAGAAAAAAGGAGGAAAGGAGGGAGAGAAAATATGGCTCTTCTGTTCAGCTTACAGATACCATTTAATATCTGGGCAAAAAAGGAGTATAGTGTCATTTGAAGCTTTATAGATTTTTTATTACAAACTATGGGCATAGGCTACTTAACTGAATGGCCACCATGATATGGCACAAGTGGATAAGACTATAGACTCTGGGAACTTGTGTGTGTGTGTGTGTGTGTGTGTGTGATCCATTGGTTTTTCATACATATTTGCTTTAACTAAAGAACATATATAAAGTCATATAACATGGATACCATTAATCCAGTTTGAAGGGAGATAACACTAATGTTAAGGTAGGCATGAGGGGGTTTCTGAGTTGGACAGGGACCCAGCAGCCTGGCAGAGTCATAGAATGTAGTCATCAGCTATAGGCATATATTCCACTGACAGGAAAGACACTGCCAGTGAAAGATTTTGAAATGGGAAAAACAAAACAAAAAAAGTCCAAAAGAGCTTCCTATCTATTTCAGGGTAACCGTTCAGGTTATCTGTTTTAACTGTTTTTGAACTAGGTAGAAATTCATAAAGTGTGAATAAACGACAGTTGTTAAAGTGACACCTGTCCATGGAAACGCAAATGAATTATCATTCCTGGATGTCTCCACTCCCTGCACCCCACACACACCTCCACGGAAAAGCCAGTTTTGCATCTATTTGTAACTTTATCTCAGCATTTCTGACTTCCCTGTGTAGGGGAGGAAAAATAATTTTTCCTCTTCTCTTTTAGGTTTTTGACTGAGATACCCCTGAAATAAAGGCAGATTAACAAGAGAAAAACAAATAGACATTTAGCAACATATATACCTCCTATATACATGCAAGAGACCCCGGAAAACTACGATCTCCAGCTAAAGGCAAGGGAAGAATGCTGGGGGTTGGGGGGCATTTTTGGGGGGTTACCAGGGAGGGCACAGTAAACAGGGTATGGTTTCTTTGCAGAGCTAAGTCATTGCCTTCTACATTGAGAAGAGGTTTTATCCATTTAGTCATCCTTCTCTTCCTGGTACAGAGAGGGAGACACTCTTAAAAATGGAGAGTTCCCTTATACATGAAAATGTCTCTTACAAAAGGGCAACTTCTACTCCATTTTCAGAGTTTCTCCTGTCTCTACAGCCTCTTGAATATGATCAATATGCCAAAGAGACGTATGTTAGGGCGGCAAATTCTGCTTCCTTTCGTGTGTGTGTGTGTGTGTGTGTGTGTGTGTGTGTGTGTGTATGTGTATGTTATGTTGAATTCCACTTTGAACCGATTGTACCATCATACTAGTTCCCTAATTAAATGGAAGGTTAAATAAAATATAAAATATTTGGTGGATTCTTTTGATATGTGTATAAGTTTCATGATATTATCTTTTTTTAAAAATTATTTTTTAACACCGATACACTTTCTTTTCAATAATGGCCCTCTTTGTACTTCTTAAATATTATGTTTAAGGGGATTTAATAACATTACAGCAGAGAGTTATTTTAACTGTTATTTTATATGTGTCTATGTTTTTTAGTTAAGAGCAACTTATTGTGAATAATCAATGGCCCCAATTATATGTACAGTAGTATCTCCTTAACCAGTGGGGGTTATGTTCCAAGACTTCACATGGATACCTGAAACCACAGATAGTACCTGTCGACTTAAAGAAAAACACACAACATAAGAGTAGTGAGTTTAGGTTTTATTCTAGGTCTTGATGAAGACTATAGCCCAGGAGTAGTTTCCTCAGAGCTGAGTGGCTGCTCCTGGTCTGTCGTCCTCAGCAAGACTCACAACTCACAACCCTTGTGTTGTGTGTTGTCAGTATACCGAACCCTATAAGTACTATATTTTTTCCTATACTAATGGGCAGGTAGCGTTTACAGTGTGGATACACCGAAAAAAGGGATAATTCATGTCCTGGGCAAAATGGAGAGGAGCAGAAAGCATGGTGCGAGATTTCATCACACTACTCAGAAGGGTGCACAATTTAAAACTTATGAATTGTTTATTTCTGGAATTCTCCGTTTAAAATATTTGGACTGCAGTTGATATCAGGTAACTGAAACTGCAGAAAGAGAAACTGTGAATAAGGAGGGGGGGTACTTTGTGTGTGTGTGTGTGTGTGTGTGTGTGTGTTTGTGTGTGTGTGTGTATCTGTATGTAACAGATACATATATATACACATATATGTATCTGCTATGAAATAATGCCTTAAAAATTCAGCATTCGATGGCAATAGATGGCCTTTTCATCACTCATATTCTGTGAACCAGTGGCATTAAGGAAACTTTAAAAACTGAAGATAAGTGGTGACTTACAGTGCTGAAGAGAGCTTCCTTAAGGCAGAAAAAACCTGGACAGGAGAGTGTG
Organism: Aethalodelphis obliquidens; assembly: GCF_003676395.1. Taxonomy (NCBI): domain Eukaryota; kingdom Metazoa; phylum Chordata; class Mammalia; order Artiodactyla; family Delphinidae; genus Aethalodelphis; species Aethalodelphis obliquidens. The sequence goes on from NW_020837959.1 coordinate 6,025,778, forward strand.
GCTAGATGAAAACAGAACTTCAGTGAAACAATTAATTTTTCCTTTACTAGTGTCAGTATGCAAATACTAAGCTTTCTTGGGTAATTGTTGGAAATTTCCTTGAGGAATGGCTGTCTTAGTTTAATCAAATGATACACAGTACATTTTAAACTAAAATATATTTATATTTATGCTTGAGATTATTAGAACATAATTGTATAAGAATTTATGTACTGCATCCCCAGAATCGATATTCAACCATACTAAAAAGGATGCAGAAACATGTGTTATTTATTCCATTGTTTGAGTACCTGACTAAGGAATACCCATCAGCAAGTCAGATAAGTGTTTAACAACAGTCCTATTGTTGGTGTCTAGTTTTTATTTGTTCTTATATTAACAGATAATTTCTATAATGTTGATCCAGTCAGTTTCAGGGTCTACATGACAAGGCTTTGTGTGGCCTGCAAAGTAAAGTTACTGTTGTTTTAACTGAATTAGTTGCTTTCCATGAATTAAAAATGACAGATGATTTTACATAAAAACCTGGATTTCCAGCCTCTCTTTAAAGATTGTAAAATTTCCCAACACTAGTCCACATCCTCCCATGGTGATGCTGTGTACAGAGGCTATCTTTCTAAGACTGGGCATGTCCCTCTGCTTCCCTGCTCCCTGTGGCCTCCTGGACTCTGAGATGGACCATATAGCATTTCCAGTTATCACCTACTTACGCTTTTATTTTTCCTAAAGTTAGGAAAAAGAGTGAGATATTTCTTTATCCATGTCACTGTTAAAAGTGAAAAAAATGAAAAATAAAACAAGACTCCTGGGCATAGAAAAGATGCACTATGCAAAGTTTTATGAACTAATAAAGAAATTTCAATAGAATTGTTCTTGAATCTAGTAAAATTAGTGATGCTACAGTGAAACGCTTTAAGACATGTTGGCAATGATGAATCTATGACTCTCCTCCTTTGTTGATATGGACCCTGCCTGTCCCCTGAGGCCGCTGAGTTTGCAATTCCTAGTGGAGGACAATACTCCTGGTCTCTGTGCTGAGACTTCTTCTATTAGTTTAATTTCATTTGAATTTTTAATGAATCATTAGTTTATTTTCATCAGGTTAAAATCTGATTTTTAAAAATTAAAAATATGTTTTATTATTAGTCTTCTTGGGCTGTCAGAACACAATATCACAGACAGGGTGACTTAACATAAGTTGATTTTCTCACAGTTATGGAAGTTAGAAGTCCTACATCAAGGTGCCCCAGATTCAGTTCCTGGGAGGATTTCTTTCCTGCCTTGTGGACAACCACCTTCTTCTCTGTGCACCTTGACCTTTACTTATTTATTTTTTGTGTGTGCTCAAGGGAGAGAGAGAGCAAGTGCTCAGTGTCTTTTCTTACAAGGGCACTAACCCCCTCATGGAGGCCCCACCCTCATGACTCCATCTCACCTTAATTACCCCCCAAATGCTTCATCTCCAAACACCACCACATTGTGCAGTAATGTTGGGGCTAGGCTTCAGCATATGAACTGTGGGCGGACACAGACGTTCAGTCCATATACATTAAAATTTAATGCATTCAGAATGTGTGAATAAAGTCTTGTTTTTCTTATCTAGAGTGGATTATTATTTCCTTATATTTTAGTATATTTATTTAAATTAAATAGGCTTGGATTGCTTCTGTCTTGCTTGCCTTCACCACAGATATTCCAGCTTCTATACAGAACCAGGGCAGAATATGTAAATACCAAACTACCACAAGATTTTTATCTAGCATAATAAATGGTAAGTGGTTAGAACCTGCTCCACTTTGTTCTTTTCTTTAGCATCAAATTAATTAAATGTATTTCAGTAAATTCTGCTGCTGTTCTCCAAGAAATGGAAATAGTTTAAACTGTGCTGTACCTTCAAAAAGTATTTTTTCTTGATTTGATTTATTGAATTCAAAGTTGAATGATTAACCAGACTTTTTTTACATGCTTAAAGTTCCAGATAACTTTTCATAGAATCAGAGTACAAATACAGGGATGATTTTAATATAAATGCCCAAGAAATTTCTAAGTAGCCACTATGACATTTTTCACGCTCTTTCAACCAAAGTCACCTTGAATACCTCCCAGAACAGGACCTCAGTAACTCTCAGACAGTTCATTTCATTAATGCATATTTGTGGTTGTTAGAAAATTATTTTTATATCCATTTGAATCAGTTGATCCAAGTTCTGCCCACTAAAACAACCCAAATCCAGTATATTCCATCTCTACGTAATAGCCCTTTACATCTTTAAAAGCAATTATTATGGTTCCTTGAGTTCCTGTTTCTCCCTGTTTTCCCCTCAGGCTGCCTGCCTTTCCAGACTCTCTCCTGGGGCTTCCCCTGACTTTGGTCCACCACCTTTTACAGAAGCCTGTGCACTGTTGTGTAGATTCTTCCCATTGAGGTCTGTTCAGGCCAGCCTACACTGGAGCTAAGGCTTCTTCTGATGTGGACTTTGCCATTGTCTCCTGTCATAAAAAGGAGATTCCATTATTGGTCTTTCAAGGTATATTTCTAGGTGCTGAGCCAGAGCTCCCTGATTCTGTATTTTAAATTGGTTTTCGAAGTTAAATTGAGAACTTTCAAATTTTATACTTTTTAGAGTCAAAAAGAACCTTGAAATCATCTGGAGATTAGAATTAATATTCCAGTTTCACTGCAAAATACTTATGTGACTTTGGACAGGTTACTTAACTTCCCGGAGCCTCTCTTTTCTCTTCTGTAATCTGGGAATAGTAATATTATCTCCCCCTACCTTACACCACTTTTGTGGGAATCAAGTAAAGAATACCTATTGTTGAAAAGGATACAAAACACAAGATCTCCCTGGTTTATGCATGTATTCCTTGATCCTATATTTCCATTCCACTACTGCGGTATCCTCGTCTCCATGAAAACCAGACTTCCCCAAAAAGCTGTTGGGTGGTTTCTTCTAACATCAACCAATTCTCTGACGCCAACTGGGTGTCTAAGAATTCAGTTCAATTCTGACACGAACAATCCAGAGTTAGAGAAGACCTCACAGTACAAGGGCTCAGGCCCACAAGACTGCCCCCACTTTAGATGCTGGGTGCAAAAGCGGTGCCCAGGCTACCCACACTTCTGCCCGGCCAACTACAAATTTGGGGTTTTCATGGTTTCCCTTCAGGTTTTATTTTGCTAGAGCGACGCATAGAACTCAGGAAAACACTATACTTAGCAATTTTCAGTTTATTTTAAAGGATGCAAGTCAGGAACAGCCAAATGGAAGAGATGCAAAGGAGAGTGTATTGGTGGGAGGAGTGACTAAGAGCTTCCATGCCTTCTAGGACTGAGGCAGGAGATAGCTGGGCCCCCCAGGGTGAGCGGCTGGAGTTCATTCCCTGTGGACCAATTCTCCAGGATGAAAATAGCAGGACAATTGAGAGAAGAGGCTGGGCCCTGCCCAGAGAAGAGATAAAAGACCACATATTTCTCATTCTCGAAGTCAAGGAGAACTTCCCGACTAAAAAGCTCCTGGGAGGTCACAAGGAGAGTGATACTAAGCTACCCATAGGCCTCTTCACTGGAATCCATCTTGGCTGAGAGATGCACACATGGGAGGACCATGGGAGGACCCTGAGCTATACCAAATACGGATTCAGAACCAGGCAAAGCAAAATGATTGGCCAGAGAAAACCCGGAAGAAATGCCCCATAAAAGTAATTCAAACTACCACGAGTGCACGACTCTCTCTGAGCCACACGTACTGTACTCTTTTTCCTCCTAAGAAACTCTTTACTTGTTTCACTACTCTCCGTCTCTGTGGGGATTCTTTTCTGCAAAGCTGTAGGGCCAGGGCCTTGTCACTGACCACTGGTCTAGTGACTAGGATTCGGCACTCTTACTGCCACAACCGGACCTCAGTCTCTGGCGGGAACTAAAACCCTGCTTCAAGCAGCTGCAGGCCGAGGCCACCTGAGATCAGGAGGAATGTGCCACCTTCCTGACACATCAGTGTGTTCACTGACCCAGAAGCTCTCTGAATCTTTTTGTTCAAGAGAGTCTTTAGAACTCAGTATTCCTTTATAATCCAATAACATCCAGGGAGGGGAGAGAGGCTTGAAATTGGGTTCTAGAAACTCTTGAATAAAGAGTTCTATTCCCCCCGCCCCCATCACCTCATTAGCATAAACCCAGGTGTGGTAGAAAGGGGCTTATAATAAATAACAAAAGGCACTCCTATCTTTCAGGAAATCGCAAGAATTTTAGGAGCTCTGAGCAAGGAACTGGGGACAAAGACCGAATATAGTTTTTATTATACCACAGCTGTCAGTACCTGTTTCCAGCATTTTCTTTTACTCACTCAGCTGACATAATCTCCCTCTGTCCCTTCACTCCACTAAAACAGCTCTGTATTTTTCTCTTCTCATCCTACATAACCTCTCAGGAGCATTAAGAGCAGTTAAGCCTTCATCTTTCTTGAAAGCACTCCCTCTCTTTGGAGACATTAATATCACAATTGCCTTGTTTTCCTGCTACAGTTCTGACTATTCCTGATTTGTCTCCTTGGAGACGTATTAATGAGGGAAGAAATAAGATGTTACAACTGGTTCCAATGAGAATTTGACGTACAGAGATATATATCCCCCAGGGGACACGATGCTGTTGTACTACCATGAACAGTAATTATTTGCACGCCCATGGAAGGAAACATTTGCATTACTATTAATTTTTTACAACTTGAGTTCTTTCTATACAGAATTGTAAAACAACTGAAGATGTGCACTCTTAAAGAATCAGACAGTCACCCAGAGGTTCTGCTGGACCAACTCTCAGCATCTCACTGAAAGGACACCCAGCAATCCTGCTGCCCATTTCCTGACAATTGCCCTATCTGTGATGAAATTAATCTCCAAAGATAATTCTTGATCACAAAAAGACAAGTCTCATTATATTTGACCTGATTATTTACATAGGAGCAACAGAATTTAAATTAGCCATATGGGCATCCTTGAGTTTGCTTTGTAGATATAAATCAGTGAATTACCAAGCTACTGCTGAGGCCAGGAAATAAAGTTATATCTGGGAGTTTTCACTAAGAATCTTGGATTGGGCTTTTAAAAGCCTCTGTTTGTGGGCTTCCCTGGTGGCGCAGTGGTTGAGAGTCCACCTGCCGATGCGGGGGACCTGGGTTCGTGCCCCGGTCCGGGAGGATCCCACATGCCATGGAGCGGCTGGGCCCGTGAGCCATGGCCGCTGAGCCTGCGCGTCCGGAGCCTGTGCTCCGCAACGGGAGACACAGCAGTGAGAGGCCCGCGTACCGCAAAAAAAAAAAAAAAAGCCTCTATTTGCTATTCCAAAGCCAGAAAACCAGCCTTAAGATACCCTTTTTACCAGACTTCACTTGTACAGTATTTTCTATACATTTGGGTAAATACCTCAAATTGGCTAAGGTTTGTGATGGGCCAGCAAGTGATCCTTGTTACCACCTGAGGCATAGACACTGTAAGCTAGGTACCTGGATGAATTTTTCAGGGAAGGCTTTGGGCTTGGGCTCCGCACATAACGTCGGCCTTGTTACTTAATAGCGGGCTTGTCAGTCCTGATTAAATGAGAATCATTTTCAAATATGGCTCTCCAAGTCAAGTCTTCGTTGCACAATGTGTCCATTTATATCCTATAAAGAGGAAGCCACATTCTTAGAGAGTCTATGCAAATATCTATACAGCACTTCCATAAATCATTAGGAGACTTAATAAAGTTTCTGACTTCTGGGGAGTCAGTGAGAATCAGACCTCTGAAAAATGTTTCACCTTCAGAAGCAGAGTTATGAAATTAAGGGTTAAAGTTGCTTCAAAAGAGTCGTTATGTATCTTTTAGAACATTAAAAAATATTAACAATTTCCCAAAATCTTCCATTTCTCTTACCAGTTCACACCCATGTAATTAATTCATGTTCTGCAGGATCTTGCTTTCATGAAGGAAGTTTACTTCCAGATTATCAAGTGGCCTGCAAAGCCTGACTCTGTTTATGGATACTCTCTCAGAATTGTTAGGTAATGTCATTTCAGAAGTCTGTATACAAGAGGCCATTCTGGAGGTTATCAGTAGTTAAAAATCCTTGCTGCAGACATTTCCACCAGGCTTTCAGACTGTTTTTCTTTATAAAGAAAACTCTGGTGTGAGGCTTATATCAATCTTATAATAAGCATCAGTGTAAAAAGAAGGTACCTATAGCTGGTAAAGAGGGAATGGCTGTGGGTATTTTATTGTAATAGCCGATCATCTCAGAATGGAGCACAGAGGAATTCTCTGTTGGGGTATACTATGCAACCCTTTCATCAGGGTTTGGTAATGTAGCCTCTGAGCTAAGAATATACCCTGGATAGCCAGAACTTTGACAGATCTCCAGGGCCTTCCCATAAGTTGTACACTTTCTGAAATATTTATATTAATAATTACTGTGAGCTGAATTATGTCCCTCCCCCATTCATACGTTGAAGGCCTAATCCTCAATGTGACTGTATTTGGTGGTGAGAGAGGGAATTCCCAAGAGGGAATTCATGAATTTTCTTTCCAAACATCTTTCACTCCTCTTCTAGTATTTCCTGCTTCTGGTAATGGTTCCACCTTCTGTAGAATTATTTATGTCAGAAATCGAAGACTAATACTGAATGCCTTCTCTCCCTACACATTCGCCTGTCATCATAATCACTTTATTACCAAGCTCTGTTGGTTTCACTTTCTAAATATCCCTCACCTCTGTCTCCTTCACCTTAATCACCTTCACCAATATTCTTGTACCACCATCACCATTTCCCTAGACCAGATCCCATAGATGGTGGCATTGGCCTTGCTTCTGCCCATTGCTTCCACTACCTTAGGCATCCTCTTAGCCACCAAATTATTTCACATATATCAGTCAGAGTGATATTTGCCAAATGCAAATCTGGTCATTTATTGCACTACTGAAAGCCTATAATGATTTCCCATTGTTCTTAGTATAAAGATCCAAGCTCTGTGCCTGGCCTGCACGGCTCTGTTATTCTACTGCTGTTCACCCTTCTCTCCTCTTCAGTGTTATTGTGAACCAGGTCCCCCTTCGCTTTCTGGTGCAGGCTACACTAATTACACGTCTTTCAGCTTCTTCCCACTGTGGTATCTTAGATGTGCTATTTTCTTTCCCTCTGTGTTTTTTTCTAACTCTCCCATCTTTCTTGGTTCATACCTGTAGTCATCAAAGTTCATCTCATTTACTACTTTTTCAGGGCTCTTTTTCTTGACTTAAAAACACTTAAAAACCAGTGTAATCTTACACTAATGTTTGTGATTATTTGAGTGTTTTCCCTCCCATTGCACTGTAAGTTTCAGGAGGGCAGGGCCATGTTTATTTCTGTTTATCATTATGTTTCCTAGAGCATAGTGTGTAGTTGGCACACACTTTGGGGTGGTGAATATATATTTACTAAGGGAATGAATGAATACATTGCTATTATGTAATCTATTTCCAAGACAGATTCTATCTTCTACTCTACTAAATAAATTTATTACTTCCAAATTTGATGTACACCTGTTACGTTGTTCTGATTCCAATAAAAATGTATTAAACGATATGAGGCTTCCTGTTTCACATCACAAGAAGGCCAGAGGTAGAGAAGATGCAGCTGTTCAGCCTCTGAATCAGAGTAGATGGGGGTCACAAATGAAAGTCCATCTCTCAATCACTCACCAGCTGTGTGAGCATAGTTCTATATTTACAGATTACTGTGACTATCTTTTCAACTCAGTCTTAGTAAGAACATAGGGATGATAATATCACCTTTCACACGGAGGTTCTTTGAGAATTACTGAATGAATTCATTCAAGTAATTATTTGAGTACTGTTCAAGCACTTCAGTAGTACCTGTTGTTCCAAGTTCCTTTAGTATCTTGGATTTTATTCATGTAGAGTGTTAACCATTTAAAAGACATCATTGACTTTTCCTATTGCCTTACTTATCTCATCAGTTAGGACTAGGTTCACCTGCTGGAAACACGAGATACTACTGCTGTTTATCTTGTGCTGCAAGAGGTTCAGGGATAGGCAGTCAGAGTCAATGACAGCGAGAAACCAGACCCTCATGACTTCCTGCCGTAGCTGTGGCATCCTAAGCAGGAAAACCAAGACAGACAGGAAGTAGCCGCGGTAGACTTTGGCTTACACAAAGGGGAGGGGAAATCAAGTTTTTAGCTTTCACAGACTCTCCAGTAGAGGCAGACAAGGCAGCAGGAAAGGAAAGAGGAGTTGGGTCCATCAGGTCAGAGTGCTTGCCACATATATCCGGGTGCAGGAATTTTCTTTTTCCTGGAGGTGAGGGCTATGCTGGCCATTCAGTGGTGTGTATCACCAGCTCATCTCTGGGAGGTGTGGGAACTTCACTTTGCCTCAGTTGTTATTCATATACCATTGCAAATGGCCATCTTGAAGATTTTGTGAAATGCGCATCACTCCCTTTCTGTACAGGGTCAGACCTTCCGAGTGATCGAGCCACACACTTAAGGACAGACAGCGACCAGTTCAGAGCTGATATGAAGTAAGCATTTTCAAGAAAGAGAAACACTTCTCGTTCTTGGGCTCAGGCAACTCTTTACTTATTTTTTGAATTCCGAAACAGCGATTTGAAAAGAGAAAAATATTTTCTTTTCTGAAGGCTGCCAAGAATAAAAGCTATTCTTATTTGTTAAAATAAGGAGAGGTAATAAGTTAAAATAAGAATACTCTGATCTTATCCTCAAGCCCAGCTGCCTCTAGGAAAACATTTCAAGTGAAGGGAAGTTCAGTTATTTTTGCAGTCATTGCCTTTTTGTAGGTTCTAGTTGTCTTTCAAGTTTTATCACTAACAGAATTTACTGTTGCAAGGGAACTTTTGAAATCTATTACTGAACACTTAGGAGTCTCTTAGGTCATTTGGCATTCTTACAAGGGAATTGCTTTGTGGATTTAAACCATTCTGGGGTGCAGGTTCTTTCATTCTATCAGTTAGACACATAAGGTTGCATGAAGATCACCATATACTATTTTCAGAGGAAAATGCAGACCATGGTAATTTAGTAACTACAATGTTGTATGGACTGACAGCTTTCGCTTTCCTCACTTTTCCTACCTCAACACTTTGCTTTCTGAAGCTGTGATACGCCATTCAAAAAAATCACTATTGGGCTTCCCTGGTGGCGCAGTGGTTGGGAGTCCGCCTGCCGATGCTGGGGACACGGGTTCATGCCCCGGTCTGGGAGAATCCCACGTGCAACAGAGCGGCTGGGCCCGTGAGCCATGGCCGCTGAGCCTGCGCGTCTGGAGCCTGTGCTTTACAACGGGAGAGGCCACGACGGTGAGAGGCCCGCGTACCGCAAAAAAAAAAAAAAAAAATCACTAATTTTAGGTAATAAGCCAATATTATTGAAGGCTTATTGAAGGACAGACTCTATATAAACATCTGAATAACTGGGACAACAAAATCCAAAATATTTATTATGAAGCAGAATTGTTGCGTTTGACTCCATACGCTGCTGCTAATAACCCAGAATCGTTTGGTCAATGCAGATACTCCTTTAGGGCTCAATATTTCTTATAAACTCAGATTAAATGTCTTTGACTAACCCCATAAGAGTAGAAGAATGAGAAGAGATTACTAAAAATAATTCCATTCTTTGGTCTCTTTTCTGAATAATTTTCCCCTTTCACAGTTATACCACTTTCTGAATTTTTATCTATATTCTGATTTTAATAAAAGGAAATGCTTAAGTTTGGAGTAGATAGTAGGGCATCATATCACTGATGCATGCTATCAACAAGGCTTCCCACCACCTGTGTTAACAGTGGTTGCCTGGTTGATGTACTGTTTGTCACGTGTCCCCACCATTACTGTTTTCCTTGTTTCCATTCTGTATGCTTTTGGAAGGAAATCACTAAAGCTTAAGGAGTGGAGAGTTTTGCTTCCTATCCTTGGGAACAAAATATCAACATAAGTATTTGGAATTCATCTGAATGAGATATGTAGCTATTCTCCGCAGTTTGTTTACTTACTTAATCATTTACTTATATTAATATGGTTCATGAATATTTATTTTAATCTTTGGGTTAAAAGTCCAGTCCTACTTTATTTTTGCTCAGATTGTTCTGGCTTTGACCTTTGGTACTATTTGGCCCTTTCATTTGGCCACTGTGACTTTGACATTGGCATGGATTTGGGGGATGCACTTACTGCCTGACATTTTAAGGTGTTCCATGCTCATGTTGTATATTACCTAAGCCAGCCTTGGGGTTAGCCATTTCTCCAAGGTTGTGACAAATGCATAGTGTCATAAATCTGCCATTACAGTACCATACAGTGTCATACAAAGTAGTCTCACTGCCCCCTCCCCCAAATAACTGTGTACTTCACCTGTTCAACTCTCCTCTTCCTAGACGCCCTGGCAACCGCTGACCTGTTACTATCTCTATAGTGTTGTTCTTCCCATAATGCCATAAAAATAGAATCGCATAGTATGTAGCCTTTTCAGACTGACTTCTTTCACTCAGTACATTAATTTCAGATTCACCCATATCTTTGTGTGTGTTAATAGCTCATTCCTTTTCTTTTCTTTTTTTTTGTCACTGACAGTATCCATTGCATGGATGTACCACTGTTTATTTTTCCATTTACCTATTGAAAGACATCTCAATTCTTTCACATTTTGAGTGATTGTGAATAAAGCTGTATACGCATTTGTTTGCTGGTTTTCGTGGGGACATGATTTTTCAAATAAGTTGGTTAAATACCTCATAGCACGATTGCTGTAGTGTATGTTAAGACTATCTTTTGCTTTGTAAGAAACAGCCAACCTGTTTTCCAAAGCAGGTGTACCATTTTGAATTCTCATTAGCAACACATGAGAGTTCTTACTCCATATTCTTGTCAGAGATTAATATTTTCAGGTTTTGTGGGGCTTTTTGTTTTAGACATTTAATAGATATGTAGTAGTATCTCTTTTAGTTTGCATTTCCTAATGACAAATGATATTGGATATTTTTTGTATGCTTATGTTAAGTCTGTATGTCTTCTGTGGTGAGATGTCTGTCCAGATCTTATGCCCATGTTTTAGTTGTGTTGTTTGTTTTCTTTTTGGTTAAGTTTGAATTGCTTATCTCTATGTAATGTAAAATTCACAGAGGAAGAGAATTAGCAAATATAAATAATAATTATTACAGTTCTAAAGACAATTGTGAATGTGCCCAACAAAAAGTGATGTCAGTAATTTGGAGGCAAGTTTTTATTTAGACAGCACGGACATTCCCACTTTACTTTTTTTCCCAATGAAGCCCAGTATGAAGTCTTTGGAAACCAGGAAAAACACTTCCTGTCAACCCCTGAGCTATTCTTATTCTTGCTTTTAGAGTGGAATCTAAAAGCAGCTGGGACCAGTGGAGGAGATATTTGAGAAAAACAGGAGTCAGTTGTTGGCCACATTGGACAGAGGACACAGGCACACACATACACATACTGAAGTGATTAGCACCTTAGCTGAGCTCACATAAGGGGGCAAGGAACAGCATGGAGACAGTGGGGCAGGGGCAAACCACTACTTACTCTGCCATGGGTATTTCTCTTCCATTTGGCCCGAAATGTCAGTGCAAGAAGCATTGCTAAAACACATATATTTCCACATAGAATCTGTCCTCAGTCACACATGCTATGGTACAGTAAGGATGACTGACTTTAAGATGAGAACACATGGAGCCAGTCTTTAAAGCCTGCATGCCATGGGAACATATGTATATGTATAACTGATTCACTTTGTTATAAAGCAGAAACTAACACACCATTGTAAAGCAATTATACTCCAATAAAGATGTTAAAAAAAAAAAAAAAGCCTGCATGCCATGTACTGTTCTCCCCTTGAAGTTTCATGAAGGCTGTCCTGGGCATTTTTCTGCCTTTGCGTCCATTTTAGCAGTTGGAAAGAAGGAGCATCAAAACATGTACTCATGGGGCAAGAATGACTGTGGTGGGGGGGAATGGGGGACCATGTTAAAATAAAGCAATATAATTTAATGATTTAATAACCATAATGAAATTTGCTTTACATCTCGTAATTTTCATGTGTACATGATTTACCATATTATATTCATAGCTATGCCATTCAATCCTAATCATTTTGTTTTTAGACCAACATAGAAACCATAAAGACAAACGCAAATAATGTAAAATCTAATAATTCTATAGCAATAGAGTTACTAACTAGAGCTACTCTAACTTAGTTACCCTTCTAAAGTGATCAGATTATTGCCATTATAAATCCATTATAAATTATATATTGACAAAGTTTTTCTTCTTTATACACTGTATATAAAGTATATTTGAAGACACTGCCAAGACTTACTCCATGAATATTTCATGGATTCTGTTGCATAAGAGAATTCTTTCCCTCTTCTCCCTGTTAACCATGAAATGTTGTGTCAAGCTGGCGGCTTGTGCTCTGAAGCAGTGGTAGAGAACATCTGCAAAATGGCAAATGCCTCCTGTTACTGAGAGCAGTGATTACAAAGTTACTTTTATATCTGGGTTATTTGTGTTCAGAGCAAAATAAAGGACTGGTGTATAGTTTGTCAAAAGAAGGTGTGATCAGAGGAGCTAGTAGTAAGTTTAAATCCAGCTTTTGCTTTTAGTGGCTGTATTAGTTATCTGTTGCTGCATTACAAATAATCTTGAACGTTCGAGTTTCTTAAAACAGCCAGTATTTGTCATCTCTTACCGATTCAGTGGGTCAGGAGTTTGGGGATGGCTTAGTTCGGTGATTCTGGCCTGGAGTCCTTCAGGTTGCAGTCGAGCTGTGAGCCAGGGCTGCAGGCATCTGAAGCCTTGACTGGATGAGACCATTGGCTTCCCCAGTACCCCATTTGCAAGGTTTCTGGTAGGAGGAATCTGTTCCTCACTGGCAGCTTGAATATCTGCATACCTGACAGCTGGCTTCTCCCAGAGTGAGTGATCCAAGTGAGAGAGATCAAGAAAGAAACCACACATCATCACTTCTACATATTCCATTCATTGGAAGCCGGTCACCAAGGTGAACTGACGCTCCAGGGCAGGAGAATTAAGCTCCATTATTTGACATGAGGAGAGACAAAGAATGTGCGGGCATATTTGAAACCACTGCAGGAGCTATATGATCTTGAGCAATATCACCTCTCTGAATATCAGTTTCCTTCACAAATGAAAATAATGCCATCCCCCTAGGAGAAGTTTTGAGGTTGTTAAATAAGATGGTACATGTGGTGTGTCTGTAAGATGCTGACTGCTGTATGAATGTGACATGTGAGCAGATAACAGTATCAGTGCCGGTCAGCGCTGTTCGTCACGGACCTGACATGTGCTGAGCACACCAGGGTAATGACCTCCGCGGTGCGCAGAGAGTAGCACTGTGTGTAGAGAGCAGTCATTTTATAAGGGAAACTTAATTTCCAAGGAATGGGGCACAGTAAAGGAAATTAGACTTATTTCTCATTTCGTCAGTGGCTTGATCAAGTATACGTTGTTGTTGGCCTTCCCACTTGACCCGGTGCTGGAGACAGGCAGGCAGGGCTAGGCGGGAGCAACGCAGGCAAGACCAAGGGCCTTTGGGGACCCGCCCTGTCTCTCCCTGCACAGTCGTCCTTGTCGGGTCCTTGTGACCTTGCCTCTGCTCCTCTTGCGGCAGTGGGCCTGCATTCCAAGCGGACAGAGGAGGCCCTCTGCTTTTTTTTCTAACTTTTATTTTGAAAGAACTTTAGACTTATGGAAAAGTTGTAAAAATAGTAGATACTTCCCATATACCCCCTTCCCAGCTACACTTGTTGTTAACATCATCCTTAACAGTGGTAAATCTATTGAAATCAGGAAATTAGTGTTTATTGTAAACCAGTTGCTACTAGTTACATTGGAACTAATTAACAGCTATTACCATTAACTCAAAGTACCGTTATTTATTCGTAATATGGTAATACTAATAATATAAAGTAATGTAACAAAGAATATAAAATATAGTAATATAGGATCTTAATTGTAATACTCTTTGTGTTTTTAGTTAATAATACTACTAAGTTACAGACCTTTTTAAAATTTTACCAGTTTTACCACTAATGTCCTTTGCCTGGCTCTGCTTTCCACAGTGCATTTATTCATCACGTTTTCTCTGTTTTCTCCAGTCTATGCCAGTCCCTAATTTTTTCCTTGTTTTTTGTGACCTGGAAAATTTTGAAGAGTACAGTTTTGGAGTCTACAATTATTTGGTAGAATGCCCCTCAGTTTGGGTTTGCCTGATGTTTTCACATGATTAGATTGAAGTTATGTATTTTTGAAAAAATACTGCAGAGGTGACATTGTGCTTTTGTTACGTGGCATCAGGGGTATATGAGATATAAACCTGGATTATTTGGTTTTGATGGTGTCTGCCAGCTTCACGTAATATGTACCCCCTGATACCATGTGATGAGAAAAGCACAATTATTTTTGACTTAGTAATTTATAAGTGTCTTCTGGAAAGATATTTTAAGGCCATGGAAACATCTGTTTTTCATCATACATTTTGCCCACTACTTTTAGCATCAATAGATAGCTTTTGCCTGCAACAAGTATTTCTGTAGTATTGGTTTAATTTGATGACTTCTCTAGGTACAGATAAATGAATGAATGAGAAACCACAGAAATTACAGAAATGAAATTCATAGCTTAATACTGAAATGTGAATGCCTACATGGCAAAAAAAAAAAAAAAAAAAGTTGGGGGAATTTGGTTTCACCAAGGGAAGCAAAGGAAAAGTGAATAGTTTGAATTTCTGATCCTAGGACAGTATTCTTGAACCTTCTTCTAAGTATGAAAACAATGAAATATATTTACAACAGGAAGAAGTAGATAGACTTGCAAAATCCAAAGATACCAAAACAATGTAGCTAAATTCTCAGGTCCAGGTCCAGGTCCAGCTGATCTACCAAAAATGAAAGAGTTGCTAAAGGCATGTAGTTTTCAACCTGGGCAGAAAGGTGGAGAGGAGGAGTGGGTATTTGTGGTGGCTAGGCTACAACAGGGAGCAGAGGAGGCTGTGATTCTTTATCCCTTCTGAATCACCCTGACATCGTTTAAAAAAGTCAGATGATTGGGGCTTTGCTTTCTTTTTGGCCAGTGAATTGAAGTGGAGAAAAAGGGTGTGCAAATGAAGACTGTGTGACGGCTGTCAGAGTTGGTAAATCCACTCTGGACACCAAGGTGGAGTTTTTAGATTGGCTGTATGTGCAGAAATGGGTCAGCATTTGAGAAACAACCCGGCAGCGTCAACAAAGAATGGTTAAACACACTGATCTGGAAGTCAGAAGGGTGTGTGTTACAGAGGGCCGGTGGTGTTAATTCTACATGGATTAACCACGGTTATTTCCTGAAACAGAAAAGATGTGACACAGTGTGTGACCCAGAGTCCTTTCTTGCATAAACTCTAGAGCAGGCATTTATCATTTTCTTTGAGCTCTCTCACCAGTGAGCCTAAATAAATAGCTTCTGAATGGATCACAGAATCCAGTTCTGCCCTTAGGTCTCAGGAGAGGGGGATGTACCCTAGACCCCATGTTGCAGAGGGCCCGCTCTGACCCTCCCGTCGACAATCATTTCATCCTCTGCCACAGAGCAAGGAGGCCATGCCCACAGGCCCCCAGGGGGCCATGCCCACAATCAGCCTGTGCCCACTTCAACATGTGCTCCCAGAGTTTCCTGCTCACAGAGTCTAGAGCTCATTTGCAAGAGCAAGGAGCCCTCTTGTGTGGATTTCTCATCTTGAGGTCAGACCACACGGTCACCAGTCAGTGCCTCCGAGGGGATAACAGTGGGACCGAGTTGCATACATGTGATCACAGAGCCCCCAAGGTGAGGGAGAAGCCAGGGTAGGAAGAGCAGAGAATCGGCTTCATGTGCACGGAGGTGGGTAGCACAGGGAAGGAGGCTGCCCTGTCTATACCACCACATTCCAGATGGGAGAGAGAAATCGACCACACCTAAACCCAAATTATACCAGAAGTTCCATTTATCAAGATAAAAGATGAGGGTATAACTCACTTACTTAACATATTGTTTCCTTGTTTTTCTAATACTCTATTTTTTGAACAGTAAGATATACATTAAATATATATGAAATGTACATAAAATTGAACATTTCATAATTTTTAAGTGTACTATTCAGTAGCATTAGGTGATTTCACAGTCACCACTATCTATTTCCAGAACTTTTCCATCTTCCTGAAGAAGTATTCTTATAGCATTGAACACTTACTCCCAGCTCTCTGCTACCCCCTGGTAAACTATTTTTATGACCTTAGGAATTTTCCTATTCGAGGTACCTCACATAAGTGGAATCATACAATATTTTTCCCTTTGTGTCTGGCTCCTTTCACCTTTCACAGTGTGTCCCAGGTTCATCCATGTTGTAGCATGTATCAGAGCTCCATTCTTTTTTGGCTGAGTGACGTTCCACTGTACACATCTACCACATTGTCGCCTATCCGTTCATCTGATGATGGACACTTGGGTTGTTTCTCCATTTTGGCTATTGTGATTAATGCTGCTATGAACATTGTTGTACAAGTATCTTTTTGAGTCTTTGTTTTTAATTCTTTTTGGGTATATACTTAGGAGTGGAATTGCTGGATCATATGGCTGTTGTATGTTGAACATTTTGAGGAACTGCCAAACTTGTTTCCTTGGTTTTAACTTATGTTCTTTGCACATATGGTGTGTGGACCTCCCTGGTAGCCCTGGGCCCTACAGATATTAAGAGTAGGGCCTTATGGGTCTATAGATACAGTCTGTCCATCCTTATAAACATTGTTCTCTTACCTCTTTCTCCTATGCTTCTTACATCACAAAAATGAGAAATCTGGGTTTCCGTCAGTGTTCAAGCTTGGAAACTTTTGTGTCATATGAAAAAAAAGAATCCAAGTCAAGCTGTTTTGTGATATTTTAGATCTGGCTTAAACCAGGAAGTAATAGGAATATAAAAAGAAAACTTGATCTTCCGAGATTTTCTGCACTACAGTACCTTGGATAAAAGTTAAGCCTTTAAAAATCTTGAGGTTCATCTATCAATGCCACTGATTTAAAAAATAATATTCTACTGCTAGCTTCTTTCAAAAGTAAAGAACTCATTTCCCTTCCAAGGCTTTGTAGAAATTCTTTGTCTTAAATAATATAGCTTAAAAAATGTGTCTTTTAACACTGAAGGATGTCAGAAAGAAACGTGAAGAACGAAGAAAAGCAGAAATTAAAGGAAAAATGAGCGCTATGCTCGCAGGGAGACCCAACTCATACCGTTTGGGTCCAGCCAGAGCTTTTCAAATCTTTTGAAGCTCGTACAGTATTCTGATCCCTAACAACCCATATTCTTGAAAAATTAACCAGGAAACTAGCATGAGAGAAAAGTCTTTCTGTTTGACTTCGGGAACAGAGACCAGGCTTGCTGCCCTCAGGGAAGGCTTTTAATCAGACTATCTCTTCATCCTAGCTTTTGACCTTTCCTAACATTCAATTGTTTTTTCACACTGGTCCTGAAAGAGCCTTGGCTCTAAGAAAAGAAGGATGGGTGTCTTCATCTTGCTTAGCATGGTTTATGTCAAGATTTTGCCCTTGCAAAAGCCCCCATGTGTGCTGGTGACAGACAGCAATGGTGATTTGAAAGTAGTTTCTGCTCTTGTTAAACTTTTATTTCAGGCTAACTGGAGACACATCCTATCACTGCCATGAAGATGTCTACTCACGTTTTTCTCTAACAAGTTTCCTTCCTCATTTCTAGTAACGACACCATGCATTTTCCACCCCCCACGTAATCTTTCTGTCCTCCTCATATGTGTGAGAATATCAAGTGGTATTTTCCTAGGACTGTACTGACTTAGCAGCAAATTAGCCTGTTTTTCACATACTGAAAGCCATAGTGATGAGCCTTAAAAAATTCTGCATAGTATCCACAGGTAAGCATTAGAACCCGGAAGCCTTCCCACCCCTCTTACTCCTGGGAGCCTCACCTTGCTCTTTTCCTGTGGTCACGTAGCAGCATTGATATGTACGTGTGATCAATCCATTAGTAAATCTTTTATTCTCACCTGACTTTAAGGATCTTGAATGTAGGGCAGTAATCAATTTAAACGTTTTAAGCCATCTTGCTTCTGATGTAATTCTACCCCTTGGCATTCAATGTATTTTGTTGGTGACTCCATAAGAGAAGTTGTGGGCAGTGGAAAGAAGGCGGGTTACAGAGGTTCAAATTATAGCCACTGACGAACTCTGAGAACTAGGGCAGTTGTGTATTAGATCTATCTTTCCAGTGCATCTATTTTAGAAATAACCAGTGAAACAAAAACAAATATCAATAATTGTTCCAAGATATGGAATGTAAAGTGTGATGCCTAAGAAACTGACAGAACTGAGAAATGAAGAAATTTCAGGGCTTCCCTGGTGGCGCAGTGGTTGAGAGTGCGCCTGCCGATGCAGGGGACACGGGTTCGTGCCCCGGTCCGGGAAGATCCCACGTGCCGTGGAGCGGCTGGGTCCGTGAGCCATGGCCGCTGAGCCTGCGCATCCGGAGCCTGTGCTCCGCAGTGGGAGAGGCCACAACAGTGAGAGGCCCGCATACTGCAAAAAAAAAAAAAAAAAGAAATTTCAGAGAATCACATGCCTAAAAGCAGAAATTATATGTTATAGAGCAGACACGACATCAGTTAGTTTGAAAAACTCTGCAACCGAAGGGAACAAAGGGACCATTTATTGTTTTCTAATATAGCACACATTTTAGGAAATGGTTCTGTTCTCAAACTTAAACATTATATTTCCCATACATTTTTATGTATCAGTTTTATCAATTCAGTGATATTTGTATAAACATTTATTGATCTCCTACTGTGGTCCAGGAACTTGTTATTGATGTAGCTCGTATTCATATAAAACAAGTTAACAAGGAGATCTAATGCACACACACACACATCCTCCTCTGTTACTCATTGTATAGAACTAAGTAGAATCTTCAAGTCTGATATGGCTAACAAATAATCTAAATTTCTAACACAAAATGACCTTTCAGAGAAAGCATCATTGAGATGTAGAATAATTTACAGATCATTTGGGACATTCTGAAAATTGCGACTTCATTCTAATAGAAGAAGCTGTTGGCCTTGGGTAATTTTCAAACAGGTTGTCTCCTTTTCCCCATTGTGAGCTCCCATGTTTTATGCAACAAATGCATTATGAATTGCAGCCCTGCTCCTTGCAGAAAAGCGAATTTATAAAAGGCATACATTTTATATCCTATTCACCTTTCTCACCTAGATCACACCGCTGCTGTTTTCTCTCACCTTTTCTGGACCCACACCTGGTCTTCCACCACTTTTTTCTTCATCTCATAAAACTTTCCACCTCCTAACCTGCCACTGAAGCTTAGAGTCTGGCTTTGCACCTGAATGACCTTTTCTTCCTATTTTGAAGACGTTGCTTAACAATTTTAAAAGTCAACTCTCTTTGCCTTACACTCTATTTCTTCAGTCTCTTTTTAAAAATACTCTTTAATAAAATAGTTATAGTCAACATTGTGAGTATTCATTATACTGATCTTTTTCTTACATAGTCCTTGAACTAAATCATGGGTGGTTAGCTTTGAAAATGACGTATAATACGACATTTTTGACACTATTCCTGGCACTATGCCAGATATAAGTATAATCCATGAACAGAGTGCAAGTTCTAGATCATGCGATTTTATGAATTTGACTGTCATCATGGTATTTATACTTAATAAATGTTATAATAAATGTTTATACTTAATAAATAAATAAATTTACTCCTCTTTCTGAAATACACATGTGTGCACACACATTCTATACATGGCAGCATAGGATGAAGATAAAGCAAATAGAGAAGTTACAGGTATTGCAGTGACTAAATATACAAAATATATTATTGACCTGATTTGTTAATCAACTCGTGGTTAATAAGATGGTTGAAAAGACCAATTACGAGGGCCACAGCCAATTCAGCGGAAGTATGTGGTCATGCTTAAACCCTCATCAGGGGAAAATGGTTAGCCAAGAACTGCAGATGTGTTAGAACCCAAGCTTGTTCAATTGTTTAAGTCACTGAGGCAAAGTCGATGTGGCGTCTGAGATGTCTGCTGATGGTCTTACTTCTCTTTCCCTTGGGAAGGTTGGTCTGGCCTCACAGTAGAGGAAATCAAGTAGGTTTTCTGAGATTTACTTTTGGACAAGATAGAGTTTTCTAGGAAGATGCAAATTAATCTTTAGAATTCGAGTTAAAGGAATCTAAAAATGCTTATATATACTGTGATTTTACCACTTTGCCACTGTGGGGTGCATGCCATGGGATTTTGTAAGTAGTTCTAAAAATCGTGTCTTGTTGGACAGTACCCAGAGCAACCACATGCACAGTGAATCACGCTCACATGGTAGCTTTTCTATATAGAAACATGGATATAAAAATGGTTTTATATCCATGTTTATATCTCTATCTTTAGCTAAAAGAGAAGATCCACACATTGATAAAGATGTATAAAAGCACTAATGTTTGGTGGTTTCTGTTACGATACTGTGAGTTAAACAAAACACATGCAAAACAAAATATTTTTGTTAAGGTACTAAGCATGCGTGGAGAGAACATTGTGGTGCCTAGGAGGATCTCTGAGAATAGAAACAATTATTTTTTTGTTAGGGACCATGTATTTAGGTACAGATCATTACCATTGTTTTGTTTAATATTTATTCAGTGAATGGTACATGCTAACTCTGTGGGCAATTAAAATTCATAATTATAATATGAGATACTCCTGCTTCACTTAGATTTTTATTATAAACGTGGTAAGCATTGGATATATTTCATGTAACTTGCAGGCTCAGGGAACATCTGTTATAAAAAGTTTTTCCTGCAGAAAACATTTATCAACGTCCTACCTTATCTCTAGTTATCCTTGGTTATTAAGTGTTGTAGTAATCATAAAATTTAAACCGTTTTAATTTACATTTTTGCTGTTCTAAGTTTGAGGAAATTATATTTTAGAATGCTTATAATTATTTCACTATATACTTTACAGAAATAGTAAATAGCATGGTGTGTGATTTCAGAATGAGACATTAGAATTTCTTCAATACCTGGAAGGTAATAGACTCTGCTACTTTGGGTGTATTGTTTCATATGTGGGTTAATTAACAAGTAGCATGGACGTGCCTATCATTTGATAATCCGGTTATTGTAGACCGCGTGCCTCCGTGATGCCACCTCCTTTATTAGTCAGGATGTGCTGTTATACTGGAGTCACGTGACCTCACATCTTAACAACTTATAATGGAGGTTTATTTCTCACTTAGTTTACGTCTTCATCACCAGTTGGATTAAGCTCTGCCTGACATCACCTTCACTCCAGGACGCAAGCCAGCTGAAGGTCTTCTCTTTAGAAAACTACTGATGATCAAAGAGAAAAGGAGCATGGTGGATACATTTGTGCTGTCTCTCGAAAGCCCTCCTTGGAGGGGACACATCACTTCTGCTCACATTCCATGGACAAAATGAGTGACGTGCTAAGCCTGATGATAATGGTGTCAGAGCAGGGAGAACAGTAATAGTGTGAACAATACTACCATCTACCAACGCATCATAGAATGATATTAGAGTCATTGATTCTCATTATTCCTTATATTTGTTTTGTTTATATATATTTTTCAGAATCTAATATAAACTAAAAAACAGAAAACAAAGAACAAACATTCCAGACAAATTGTTTTCTCATGTCCAAAATCAATGTCCTAAATTACACTCACTTTAATCAGAGTATTAAAAAAATCAGAGAACTGAGGTTTTAATGGACTAGTAATTTTTGCCTAATTATTTGCTATAATTGTTTTATTTATTTATTTTATTATAACTTTTAAAAACATTTATTTATTTTATTTATTTATTTTTGGCTGCGTTGGGTCTTCTTTGCTGCATGCAGGCTTTCTCTAGTTGCGGTGAGTGGGGGCTACTCTTCGCTGTGGTGCGCGGGCTTCTCATTGCGGTGGCTTCTCTTTTTGGGGAGTATGGGCTTCAGGAGTTGTGGCTCACGGGCTCTGGAGCACAGGCTCAGTAGATGTGGCACACTGGCTTAGTTGCTCCACGGCATGTGGGATCTTCCTGGACCGGGGCTCGAACCCGTGTCTCCTGCATTGGCAGGCGGATTCTCAACCACTGTGCCACCAGGGAAGCCCTATAATTGTTTTATATTGATCATATTATCTAGAAGGAGAAAGCCTCCTCAGACCTTGTAAAATACACACACACGCACACACACAGGCACACACACATGCACACACAGCAGCAACATTAGAGAAGTTGCCGTGACTTATACATTTTTCTTAGCGAGTTATGTTCCGATATGCAGGTAGGGGAAAACCAGTGAACTGCCATAATTATGCTGGTAGCTTCTCTGACAGTTTCTTATTATATTCTGGCCATAGCCTTTGCAGAGCAATTATCTCATCAAATATCTGTGTAGTGGTGCCTCTCCTAGAAGAGAAAAATAATCTATCCTACTGATTATAGTTCACTAAAATGTCCTTAAAAATGAGTGATTTTGGACTTTTCTGGGAGAAAGACTTTGTTGGAAGTGGTTGAACTCCCTAATACTCTTTAAGATGTTAGAAAACAGTTTTAACCTCCCAAGATAACAGAATTTAGCTGAGAGTCATCCTACTGTTGAAAGCCCAAGATATTTTTGTGGTATAGTTATGAATATTGGAGTTATTAAGTAATATTAGTTCAAGTATTTTTCCTCTAGCAGTCTCATTTTAGTAGGCCTAACATTTTTTTGTGGAATCATATGTAAATATACAGTTTTAATCAGAGGATTTAACGTGATATATATTTAATGGTTCTAGTTTTACAGGTATAACATAAGAGGTTTATTCCATCATTTCCAGAGTCATCAGTTTCTTTATCAGGCTTTGAGAATTTATTTTTCCTTTTTTTAGGCTTTCTAAAATATCTGATAACCAAAACACAAAGGGTTATCATTATATGTGTGATGTGGTTTACTCTATGTAATGTATCACATACAATATCTTCTTCCAGCTGAAGGTAATTATTTTTTTTAAAGCAACTAAGGAAAAAGAAATAGGGTTGCATTGACATAAATAGACAGTAGTGAATTCAGAATGCATAGTAGATGTTCAAATTAAAGCACATGTTTCCATGCTCAATTACCTAATTTGTAATTGCAACTATTCATTGCACTTGATTCTTCTCTTCAACTTCTTTCTTTCCCTCCCCCAACTTCTCCCTCTCAGTTTTTGTGTGACAGCTTAATAATAAACTCAGAATGCTTAGCTGTTTCCTCCCCAAGTCACCCCACCTTTCAAGGCCCAGGTTCAAGAATACATGCTATAAAGATACTTTCAATAGGAAATTAAAATCTTTGTAACCTCATATTTCTCCTTGAAGGTTTTAGATGTGAATGACTGTGTCAGCCTTAAGCAGAACATAATTTTTGTGCTCAGAGACAGGTGAGAGATGAATAATGTGTGTGTTTGTGCGTGTGTGTGAGACAGAGATGGAGAGAGAGAGAGAGACAGAGACAGAGACAGAGGGACAGAGAGAGAGACAGAGACAGACAGAGACAGAGAGACAGACAGAGACAGAGAGAGAGAGACAGACAGAGAGACAGGTAGAGAGAGGGAGAGAGGGAGAGATTTACAGAGACAGAGAGAGAGCACCCTACTGCTAGCATTGATGAGATGTTGTGTAGAGAGGAGGTATAAAGAATAAGAAAAATATAGGGAGAGTGGTCCTGGAGAAATAATAAATCCTTGCTCAGAAATGATTATTGAAAGCTAATACCATTTAGTACTTAAAATCACAATGATCACATTAAAGATATATTCAAACACGTTTCAAAAAGTATATTGACTGCTGTGGAGCATGGGAGTGTTAAATATTACCACTGTTTTCAGCATTCAGGCTGGTGACTGAACTCAAGCACGTGTTGGTCCACTTAATAGTGTCCCGCAGGTCCCTGAGGCTCTGTTCACTCTTGCTTAATCTTTTTATTTCTGTTTCTCAGACACACTAATTTCCATTGTTTTATCCTCGAGTTCACTGATTCCTTCTTCTGCCTGCTCACATCTTCCTTTGACTCCCTCTACCGAATGTTTCACTTCAGTTATCGTACTTTTCAGCTCCAGAACTTATTTTTGGTTTCTTTTTAGATTTTCCTTTTACTGATGTTTTCATTTTGTTCATTCATCATTTTCTTGACTTTCTCCACATCTTCCTTTAGTTTTTAAAGCATCTTTAAGACAGTTTTAAAAGATTTTGTCTAGTAGATCCACCATCAGAGCTTTTTCAGGGACAGTTTATGTTGGTTTATTTTCTTCCTTGGAATTGGCCATACTTTCCCGTTTCTTTGTATGCCTTGTGATTTTTGTTGTTTTTGTTGAAAACTGGACATTTGAATCTAATAATGTCATAACTCTGCAAATCATATTCTCCCCCTTCCCTGGGGTTTGCTGTTTTTATTTTTTTGTTTTTTGTTTTTGTTTTCTGATTGTTGTAGGCTGTCTCTGTGCTGAGTATCATCCTGAGGTGTAAACTTAGGTTCTTCTGAGGTCTTTCCTGGGCCTGTGCCTTCCCCTGAACATGCATAGCGATGTTCTAATTTCCCTGTTCAGATCTCCCTCACCTTACAGTGGGGTCACATCCTGGTAAACCCATCCTAAGTTGAAAATATCTTAAGTCAAAAATGCATTCAAGGCTTCCCTGGTGGCGCAGTGGTTGAGAGTCCGCCTGCCGATGCAGGGGACGTGGGTTCGTGCCCCGGTCCGGGAGGGTCCCGCATGCCGCAGAGCGGCTGGGCCTGTGGGCCATGCCCGCTGGGCCTGCGTGTCTGGAGCCTGTGCTCCACGGCGGAAAAGGCTACAGCAGTGAGGGGCCCGTGTACCGCAAAAAAAAAAAAAAAAAAAAAAAGCATTCAACACACCTAACTTACTGAACATCATAGCTTAGTCCATCCAGCCTACCTTACATGTCTCAGAATGCTTTCATTAGCCTACAGGTGGGCAAAATTATCTAACACATTTGTAGTAAAGTATTGAGTATCTCATGTAATTTATTGAATACTGTACTGAAAGTGAAAAATAGAATGGTTGTCTCTGTACAGCATGCTTGAAAGTGTATCAGTTGTTCACCTTGTGATCGCGTGGCAGACTGGGAGTTGTGGCTCACTGCTGCTGCCCAGCATCGTGAGAGAGGATCAGACTGAATATCTTTAGCTCAGGAAAGGTCAAAATTCAAAATTCAAAGTACAGTTTTGGATGCGTATTGCTTTCCCACCATCATGGAGTTGAAAAATCATAGGTTGAACCATCCCAAGTCAGGGACCGGCTGTATGTACAGTTGCTTTTGAATGCCCTGGTCTTCAATGACCTGTTTCCAAAAGGGAACAAGGAAAGAACTGAAGGAGGGTGAGGGGGAAGTATGTTGACTCCAGCCAGAGGGAAGGTGGGGGAGGTGTGACAACCGTGACTGCTGCCTCTTGGACTTCAATTCTGTGATCAGAAGGAGCAATCATCATCAGAGCACAGGTCCTCAATATTGGGTGGACAGGGTCCTTTTTTGCCCCCTCCCCCCCGCCTTTTGCAGGCTGTGTGCAAGCTGCTCTAGGAAGATACGCACAACTGTGTGCCATGAGCTGAGGGGTGGAGGATGGGATGTTTTTGTTGTGCTAAGAACCTATAGTGACTGAAGTTAACCACAATTCACTGTCCAAGCCTCCCCCTGGTTGCAAGCCTTCAGTAGATTGCAGAGCTCCAAAGCAGTTACAGCAGGCAGAGTCTACCAGTGCAACTGTTGTCTGTGCAGGGTGACAGATTTCTAGTACTTCCTACTGCATACCTTCCCCAAATCCTTTCTCCTCAAATGTTTTATATCATGACATCTAAGACTGTTGCCCAATAATCTATATTTAAACAATTTCCGTAGGTGATTCTTTGCTGCTCTGTTTGCCAGCCAGAGATCGTATTTAAGTATTCTCTATCCATGTAGAATGAGGCACCGTGAACATGTTTGCCTCTGAGTGCAGGTACCACATAATTCATTTTCTGAACCAGAGCAAAACTGAGAGTAAAAGGAGATGGTATTAATAGTTTTTTTTTCTGCAATAAAAGAGGTACAGTGGGACTGTTTAAGGCAATTATTTGAGGAGCATTTAGATAAAAGTGTGCTCTGGGAAATTTCTTTAAGGGATGTCCCTAATATTCTTTGATGAGTTTTTGCATCAAAATCTTGACTTTCACAGTGAGGTGACATCCACAAAGTCAAGTTATTCATATGTAACAATCCGAAGGCATTTCTTTGTTAAGGATTTTATGTAGATCACAGAAGAATAACTTTACACGTATTGAATCCATACTATGTCATATGAGTTGCAAACGGTTTACTACTTTGTTTTTATATATACAGTGTATGTGGTATATAATGGGTTTCTGATGCCACCTTCCAGTTCCTGCTTCTCACTGGACTGGAGAAGTCTCTCACCAGGGCGTAGTGTCTTCTCACCTCATCCAAGTTCTGTTGTTTCTCTTCTGTGAGCTACTTACTATTCTTGTTCCATGTCATCCTGCAGGGGACTGATCTCTTCCTTGTGTTAGAATCAGTATTATTATTTTCAGACAGTCTTGGTTTTTCCATTGGCAAATGCTCAAATAAAACTTTAAAACCAAGTCTTTATAATTCTATTGCCACCTTTGCTTCTTCTGATAAAATACAGTTACTACAGGGCAGTTGTGCAGTGGGATGGGGGTGTGTGTGTGTGTGTGTGTGTGTGTGTGTGTGTGTGAAAAAATGGCATTTTAAATACTTTTTGGAGAAAAGCAACCAGTCTGGATTGAACTGAAAACTAAAGTGGCTTTCCACTTGGAAAATATTTAGATGTTATTGCAATTCTTATATAAGAGCATTAACCCCTTACCCTAAGTGAAGCACCTCAGGGGATGTCGTGATCTATATAATGTTTATGGAGGAAATATTCGGTCTCAGAAAACGGGTACAGCAGGAACTTGGGAAAGGAAGGACCACAAATGTCCAGCTGGGTGTCAGCAGGGGAAGTAGTTAGGTTCCTGGGTCCCTGGACTCTTGTCATGGATTTCATTGTCCAAACAATATAAATAGCCATAAATAAGTGTAGTCAGAGCTCTGTGAAGTGTGACTGTTCTGTTTGAATTCGTCTTGTAAACAGTACACCCCAAGTAGATTTGCTAACAAATCAATGTTGTAACTATCAGCCTACAAATTATCTAAACTTTGGTATTCTACTTTTCCCTCAGTTAGTAGAAACTAGGCATTAGTGCATTCTTGCCCCAAATCTAGTTTTGTCTGCTGTGTCTGCTATAGCCTTTCTTGTTTTTAGGCTATTCCTGGTACACCTTCTCTATTTCATTTTAGTAGAAGGGCTGAGAACCCCTTTGTGGTCCTAAAGTTGCAGCAGACTGGCTGCTGTCTAGTGCCTCCCGTGGGTGCTCAGCATCACGGAGGGGCTGTTTGCTGAGGCCCAGGTGGATGTCTGTGGTCCTTCCTTTCCCAAGTCCTTGCAGCACCAAGTTTTCTGAGAGTGAATGTTTCCTCCATAAATTTGATAGTGATCCTGGTGTCCCCTGGGGGTGCTTCATTTAAGGTAAGATGCTTAATGCTCTACGACTTGCAATAACATGAAAATATTTTCCAAACGGAAAGCCTCTTTAGCTTTCAGTTCAATCCAGACTGGTTGCTCTTCTCCACAAAGCATGGTCCTGAGTAAGTGTCATCTGTCACCTCAGCAAAAGTTAATGAGCCCTTGTCTTCCATGGAAGAGGAAGTGACTTCCAGTATTGCAACTGGTCTCACTGTCAGATGCCTCAGATGTGAGTTCTTCAGCTGTCAGATGCCTCAGATGTGAGTTCTTCATTACTGTGACATTTTAAAATCGCCTTTCTCGCTCTATAAACATCTGTTAATAGCTGTAAAGCTTTTGTATTTTGGCTGATTAAATGCCAAAACTCCATGTGCTTGCTTCTGCTTTGATGAGCTACTATATGTTGTGTTTAACAGTGGAAAAGAGATTGCACTGGACAAATATAGAAAGACATACTTGCACTAACGTGAAAGAAAAAGAAAAAGATGTGTCTAACAACAGACAGCACCTGCGTGAACACACCAAAATTCTGGCTGCCATCCAGAACATGTACTTTAGCAATATGATGTCAAAGATGTGGATGTTTCACCTGCTTTCCATTTTATTATGTTGGTTTTGTTTAGATGTAGCTTTTGACCATTTCTACATAATTTTAACAAAACAGATCTAACTGCAAAAAAAAAAAAATCCTAAAATCAATTTGCCATGATGTATTTTAAAGCTTATGTCACCCCTGATGACAGCGTACTTTTGTAGTTCTGTCTTGAGAGAGACAGCAAGGAGATCTGGGATCTACCGCCAAGTGTGTGCTGTGTGCTCTCCGGCTGGTCATTTAGCCTCTGAGTTCTAATTTTCCCCTTAGCTCTAATACCTGCTGTTTTCCAAAGCTATCACCAAGCAGAACGTGGAGCTTGGCATCTTCTGTTCTGATAGAAGAGCTTATTTCCATGTAATCTTGCCTGTGAAAATGAATTAGCACAGCTTCAAACAACTCTTTCACAGAAACTCAGCCTTTGGGTTTAGGGCTATGTATAAAGAAATGGAATTCAGATAATAAATATAAAATTAAACTTACAAAAATTATCCTCAAGTAATTCAAAGGTACCAAAGGTTCAAGTATATAAAATATCTCTTTAATCTTCATGACGAAGACAAGCAAAATGGCCCTGAGTGGTGCTGTCACATCCAAGCCTGGATTTCCATGAAGCTAAACATTGTGGTGAAAACTCGGAAAGGCTTATTTCTTGATATCATTCTTCTGTATTCCATATAATTAAATGCATATTTTCTTCCAATGATTGATTATCCATGTACAACTATAACTTTAGAAAGGCTGGCTCTTGTGTTTTCTTTTTTTCTCAATTGAATCAATTTTCCTTTTCCTTGGTGGAGAAAGTTTTTAAATATAATGGAAGCAAGTGGTATTCATTTAGAGGGTTTAATGAAAAGTGGGGAAATATAGATAATACGATCTCATAACATCAAGGTAATTCTTTTCTGTATTGTATTAGACCTTTTAGGCCAAGTGAGGCTGAGCATTCATTAGTGTAAAGGACCTAAAGGAATAAGCAAAGACACTAAGGTCAAGACATAGCAATGCATCAGTTTGGGTTTTTTTGTTTTTAATAGTGGAACCACTGTGGAGGGTTTACTGCGCAGGGTTGCATTTCCTTTTCGTTTGATATGCATACAATCTCACTAGGAATAGAAAGAAAGACAAAAGTAGAAGGAAAAAGAAAGGAAAGAGTGAAGGAAGGAAGGAAGGAAGGGAGGAAGGAGAAAGAAAGAGAGAAAGAATCTTTCATCAAAGAGAGATCGTTTGATGGTTAAAGATCACGCTGAAGTCGTTTTATATTGAGCTTGGTCCTGATCTATAGCTCTTGCCAGTTACCTGTTGAAAATATGTCTGTTTTCTTGGCTGTTACTCTCAAGTGTAGAAACCCAACTTCTGCTGTACAGACATGCAGACATATAGGTGGACATACTATGCTTATTTCCATAAAGTTAGTAGGTGACAAAGCTCTTTTCTGTGTGCGTCATTGCTTAGATGTTTTATTTGAAATTCTGTTCACAGTCATATGTGTGCATTAAACGGGTACAGCAATGTATGCATTAAATTAGCTCCAGTGATGTCCACATTCATCAGTGTGTGACTGTAACTCTTTTTTCCCCCTGAGGTACATGATGTTGGAGACAAGGAGAGCCAACACTGTAAAGCTATGAGGAAGTTTTTATCAGGACCCAGAAAATTTTTTTAAATCCACATCCCTTTCACTTTCTCAGTTTCAGTAATCCTGGAAGAGAACAGAATCAAACCTTGTGTTTTAATTAGAAGTTTTCAGTGCTATGGCCTTGAGGAGCAAAAATGAGAAAGAAATTCTGTGGGTGTGTGTGAAAGAAAAGAGGACCAAGGTTGCTTCCTTTGTGAACAGAATTTATATTGTCTAAGAGTAAATAACAAACTTGAGATTAGATTTGTAATATGGAACCAAATGAATTAAAAGGGAAGTATAGTATTTTAAATTAGAGATATGAAATCAATGCCTCATGTAATATGACCTGGTGAATAGTAAAACAGAATATGTAAGAGAATAAAAAGCACTAGAAATGATAATTCTTAACTAATTGAAACATTTGCACTCAGACTTGTCATGTGCCATCATTTAAATATTATTCAAGACTAAGGTATAAGCAAGTACTTTTCATTTCTAAGGGTCTCGGCAAAGCAGGGCAGCTTGCCAATAAATGAATTGGCTGGCCTTCTAAATGTCTTTACGTATAACTACAATTATAATTGTCCCATCACCATGCTGTGAATTATTAAAAAAATATTGGCGTTTTGCTATATATTTTAATTATCTTTAAATCATTTCTCATAGTGGGAATAATATTATAGTAATTAAACTTTTGTTAAGCAAATTTTCAATCTGGGCTAAGTTTTAAAATCAATGCTCGTTTCAGTTAACATATAACTTTAGTTTTTTTTTCTTCTTTGAAATCAATGTTCACATGATTCCTTATAGATAAAAGTGATCTAGTCTTGAAATAAGAATGAACAGTCTGTAATTTTAATATCAACTAAGTTATTTTAATGCCTTTATGGATATGTATTTTAACTTGAACTACGTAGACAGAGATATATAGACATATCTACATATAGAGCCATG
The DNA here is from genome assembly GCF_003676395.1 of Aethalodelphis obliquidens. Classification (NCBI taxonomy): domain Eukaryota; kingdom Metazoa; phylum Chordata; class Mammalia; order Artiodactyla; family Delphinidae; genus Aethalodelphis; species Aethalodelphis obliquidens. The sequence continues at coordinate 6,056,651 of NW_020837959.1, forward strand.
CACATTGAAAAAAAAAGAATCCATCCCCAAAGACCCATAGAAATATATATCCCATATGTGTAAAGTACATTAAAACTGCCTGATCAGAAAAGATATACTGTATTTATAGATCTACTTATATTTCTGTGTCTGCCAAATGTTCATATCTTGTTGTTGCTATTTGTTTAACAAGACTAAAAGGAAATTTAAAATATTTAGAATATCATCTTTAGGATTCATTTGGAACGCTATAAAAGGCATGAAAATATTGATCTTGGACTTCTGCATAGGTCTGAGGGGCTTTAAATTTACGTACTTGAAGTTTACTGCCTTGTAGGAGACAATACATTAACTCTTTTTAAAAAAACATTATGAAGCTATTTTATTTTACTATTTTTTTAGTTTTTGGCCACACTCCATAGCATGTGGGATCTTTGTTCCCTGACCAGGGATCGAACCTGCACCTCCTGCCTTGGAAGGCAGAGTCTTAACCACTGGACCGCCGGGGAAGTCCCAGTACATTGACTCTTACACCAGCACCATTTCTATGAGGTTTTGCTGACAAAGTGACAACATGCCTCTTTGCCGCACTACTGACGGGGTGCTGGGGAGGTGGCCTACTCTGACTCATCCAAAAATGTTTCCCCAGTTGCCATTGGACTTATGAGTTTCTAGTATCTTTGTAAAAAATTCCCTTCTAGAATTAATTTGTTCAGGGTTGATTATGTTGCATGAAACTAAGTAACTCTGACTGCTGCAACAGGGTGCTGTCTGCATCATGGCAAACGCACTATATAAGCGAGGGGCGCGTCCTCCCACCCTGCACCAGCACCCTCATTAACTAAGGATGGCACACTTTTCCAGTGAGAGCAGGCGTAAGCTCTGGATCCGTCTCAGCCCAGGGCTCCAGGAAGCATTACATATTAAACTGCGTTCGCTCAGGAAAGAAAACTATTTTGCCTGACTGCCAGATAGAGCTCATTTTCTTTTGTCTCTCACCAAAGGTTCTTTTTAAAATGAAATTGTTGTCAACTAATGGATATAAAGGTAACTATTGTGGTGATAGCTTTAAGATTCGTATTTTGTGACACCCCCCCCCCCCATAGAAAAAGACAATAAGATAAAGAGAAAACTTAAATGGTCAAAAGCAAAATGAGCATGTCAACGAGTGAGACCAGGAAGAAAGGGCCAAGGTAGGCAGAGCTGAAGGGTGTGGAAGGAGACAAAAGCAGTGGTGCGCCTGTCTCCTCTGGGTACTGGAACAGAAGCACCACGTCCAAGGCGAGTGGCCAGGGACAGTTTCACTGCTTAAAATAGTAAACTGGGTTTGGGCTACCCAGTTTGAGAAAGGATGCTGGAAAAATGATGTGCTGTCGGCTGTTGCCTGGGACTAAGGCTTAGGTAGTGAGGTTTATGTTGGGAAGAGGAGGGAGCCAGGAAGGGGCCAAGTTGTGTGTTGGATGTGCTGCAAGACCTAAGATCCCAACATCCCGGTGAAAAGGGGGCACGGTTCTAAGACACAGTTCTGGAATAGGGACCTCAGGATGGGCAGAATGGAGGCAAAAGCAAAACTGTGAGACCCGCATCTCTAATGAGACAGAGTAGGATTTTGGGAAAAGGAGAAAGAGTGAAGATGAACCTACTCCAAATAGAATAAAGATAATAGAACAAGTAGATAAAAGGATTTTAAATATGTTAAACATCCTCAAAACAAAAACGAAAGACGTAACAGAATTAGTTTCCCATTCCTGCTGTCGCAAAGTATCACAAACGTAGTGTCTTGAAACAACACAGATGTATTATCTTACAGTAGGTTAGAAGTCCAGCATGGGTCTCTCTGGGCCAGAATCAAGGTGTCAGCAGAGCTGCTTTCCTCCTGGAGGCTCTAGGCAGGGGCGGGGGCGGGGTGTGTGTGTGTGTGGATTTGTTATCTTTCCTTCTCCAGCTGCTAGAGGACACCTGACTTCTGTGGCTCAGGGCTCTTCTCTCCATTTAAAAGAGCATCACTCCAGCCTCTGCTTCTGTCATTAGATTAGTAATTAGTAATGTCATCATTACTCTTTGTCTCCCATATTTCCGCCTCCTTTATAAGGATTCTTGAAATTACTTTTGACCCACCTACGTAATCCAGGACAGTCTTCCCGTCTCAAGATCCTTAACTTAATCACATCCACAAAGTTCCTTTGGCCATACAAGGTAACATATTTACGGGGTCCTGGGAGTAGGGCATGCACATCTTTGGGTAGTGTGTCGGGGGATATTGATTTGTTTACCACAGCATCCATATAGAGGAAAAAAGATTAGGAAATAAGCAGATACAGAGATAAATTTGTGGCTACAGGAAAAAATAGACATAATAGAAATGAAAGGTGTATCATTGTCATACAAATACTTGATAGATATTTTCTAGACTGGACACAGGTGTGAAAGAATTCACCCCAAATGACAATTACTTGCACGTGTGCACACACACATGCGCGCGCGCGCGCGCGCACACACACACACACAGACTGTGTATAAAAGAGCAATTCAGAGACAAAGAGGGTAGATTGAGAGACTCAAACATATGGCCAAAATAGGAGGAGAAAGAGAATAAAGGCGCGATTTGAAAAAAAAGTGGGGAATGTGCCACAATTGAAGAAAAACATGAACCTTCAGATTGAATATGCAGGCCTAGTACTGAGAAAAGGAAATGAAAATAAATCCACACAAAGGCCCAGGATAATGAAATTGCAGAACATCAAAATATATATTCTGAAAAACTGCAAGAGAGAAAAACCCTGTGCAGAATAAAACAACAATTAGACTTCTCTTCTGCACCCTAATTTGAAGAAAGAGAGAGAAACACCTGTGACTCCAGAATTCTATACTCAGATAAAACATCACTTAAGGTTAAGGTGGGGGACAAGATAAATATAGTGTGTCCTGCAGCCTGATTTTTTTCATCTGGGTTCACTTTTCTTTTGCAAAGGTATACTGTTTAGTATTTCTTCCAGTAATATTCAACTCTTTGTACATCTGAATATTTCTGTTTCTCTGGTAACTAATCTGAGGTACAGCAGGAGTGAAGACATTAAGAACAGAAATGAGGATGGGGTCTGGCCATGAGACAAGAGGAGTCCCCAGCCCTCTTTGCCGTGGAGTACTTTTTTTTTTTTTTACCATATGAACACTTGATAATTTATTTAACCATTCGCCTATTTTGTTTGCTTTTAAAACATCTTTATTGGAGTACAATTGCTTTACAATGATATGTTAGTTTCTCCTTTATAACAAAATGAATCAGTTATACATATGTCCCCATATCTCCTCCCTCTTGCATCTCCCTCACACCCTCCCTATCCCACCCCTCTAGGTGGTCACAAAGCACCGAGCTGATCTCCCTGTGCTATGCGGCTGCTTCCCACTAGCTATCTGTTTTACATTTGGTAGTGTATATATGTCCATGCCACTCTCTCACTTCTTCCCAGCTTACCCTTCCCCCTCCCCGTATCCTCAAGTCCATTCTCTACGTCTTCGTCTTTATTCCTGTCCTGCCCCTAGGTTCTTCAGAACCACTTTTTTTTTTTTTATATTCCATACATATGTGTTAGCATACGGTATTTGTTTTTCTCTTTATGACTGACTTCACTCTGTATGACAGATTCTGGGTCCATCCACCTCACTACAAATAACTCAATTTCATTGCTTTTTATGGCTGAGTAATATTCCACTGTATATATGTGCCACATCTTCTTTATCCATTCGTCCATCCATGGACACTTAGGTTGCTTCCATGTCCTGGTTATTGTAAATAGAGCTGCAATGAACATTGTGGCACATGACTCTTTTTGAATTATGGTTTTCTCACGGTATATGCCCAGTAGTGGGATTGCTGAATTGAATGGTAGTTCTATTTTTAGTTTTTTGAGGAACCTGCTTACTGTTCTCCATAGTGGCTGTATCAATTTACATTCCCACCAACAGTGCAAGAGAGTTCCCTTTTCTCCACACCCTCTCCAGCATTTATTGTTTGTAGATTTTTTGATGATGGCCATTCTGACTGGTGTGAGGTGATACCTCATTGTAGTTCTGATTTGCATTTCTCTAATGATTAGTGATATTGAGCATCCTTACATGTGTTCATTGGCAATCTGTATATCTTCTTTGGAGAAATGTCTGTTTAGGTCTTTGAGCATTTTATTGGCTTGTTTGTTTTTTTGATATTGACCTGCATGAGCTGCTTGTAAATTTTGGAGATTAATCCTTTATCAGTTGCTTCGTTTGTAAATATTTTCTCCCATTCTGAGGGCTGTCTTTTCATCTTGTGTATGGTTTCCTTTGCTGTGCAAAAGGTTTGAAGTTTCATTAGGTCCCATTTGTTTACTTTTGTTTTTATTTCCATTTCTCTAGGAGGTGGGTCAAAAAGGATTTTGCTGTGATTTATGTCATAGAGTGTTCTGCCTATGTTTTCCTCTAAGAGTTTGATAGTGTCTGGCCTTACATTTAGGTCTTTAATCCATTTTGAGTTTATTTTTGTGTATGGTGTTAGGGAGTGTTCTAATTTCATTCTTTTACATGTAGCTGTCCACTCTTCCCAGCACCAGTTATTGAAGAGGCTGTCTTTTCTCCATTGTATATTCTTGCCTCCTTTATCAAAAATAAGGTGACCATATGTGCATGGGTTTATCTCTGGGCTTTCTATCCTGTTCCATTGATCTATATGTCTCTTTTTGTGCCAGTAGCATACTATCTTGATTACTGTAGCTTTGTAGTATAGTCTGAAGCCAGGGAGTCTGATTCCTCCAGCTCTGTTTTTCTTTCTCCAGATTGCTTTGGCTATTCAGGGTCTTTTGTGTTTCCATACAAACTGTGAAATTTTTTGTTCTAGTTCTGTGAAAAATGCCATTGGTAGTTTGATAAGGATTGCATTGAATCTGTAGATTGCTTTGGGTACTATAGTCATTTTCATAATGTTAATTCTTCCAATCCAAGAACATGGTATATCTCTCCATCTGTTTGTATCATCTTTAATTTCTTTCATCAGTGTGTTATAGTTTTCTGCATACAGGTCTTTTGTCTACTTAGGTAGGTTTATTCCTAGGTATTTTATTCTTTTTGTTGCAGTGGTAAATGGGAGTGTTTCCTTAATTGCTCTTTCAGATTTTTCATCATTAGTGAATAGGAATGCCAGAGATTTCTGTGCATTCATTTTGTATCCTGCTACTTTACCAAATTCATTGATTAGGTCTAGTAGTTTTCTGGTAGCATCTTTAGGATTCTCTATGTATAGTATCTGGTCATCTGCAAACAGTGACAACTTTACTTCTTCTTTTCCAATTTGGATTCCTTTTATTTCTTTTTCTTCTCTGATTGCTGTGGCTGAAACTTCCAAAACTATGTTGAATAATAGTGGTGAGAGTGGGCAACCTTGTCTTGCTCCTGATCTTAGTGAAAATGGTTTCAGTTTTTCACCATTAAGAACAATGTTGGCTGTGGGTTTGTCATACATGGCCTTTATTATGTTGAGGTAAGTTCCCTCTATGCCTACTTTCTGGAGGATTGTTATCATAAATTGGTGTTGAATTTTGTCAAAAGCTTTTCCTGCATCTATTGAGAGTATCATATGGTTTTTATCCTTCAATTTGTTAATATGGTGTAACACATTGATTGATTTGCATATATTGCAGAATCCTTGCATTCCTGGGATAAATCCCACTTGATCGTGGTATATGATCCTTTTAATGTATTGTTGGATTCTGTTTGCTAGTATTTTCTTGAGTATTTTTGCATCTATGTTCATCAGTGATATTGGTCTGTAGTTTTCTTTCTTTGTGACATCTTTGTCTGGTTTTGGTATCAGGATGATGGTGGCCTCGTAGAATGAGTCTAGGAGTTTTCCTCCCTCTGCTATATTTTGGAAGAGTTTGAGAAGGATGGGTGTTAGCTCTTCACTAAATGTTTGGTAAAATTCGCCTGTGAAGCCATCTGGTCGTGGGCTTTTGTTTGTTAGAATATTTTTAATCACAGTTTCCATTTCATTGTGATTGGTCTGTTTATATTTTCTGTTTCTTTGTGGTTCAGTCTCGGAAAGTTGTGCTTTTCTAAGAATGTGTCCATTTCTTCCAGGTTGCCCATTTTATTGGCATAGAGTTGCTTGTAGTAATCTCTCATGATCCTTTGTATTTCTGCAGTGTCAGTTGTTACTTCTCCTTTTCCATTTCTAATTCTATTGATTTGAGTCTCCTCCCTTTTTTTCCTGATGAGTCTGGCTAATGGTTTATCAATTTTGTTTATCTTCTCAAAGAACCAGCTTTTAGTTTTATTGATCTTTGCTATCGTTCCCTTAATTTCTTTTTCATTTATTTCTGATCTGATCTTTGAGATTTCTTTCCTTCTGCTAACTTTGGGTGTTTTTTGTTCTTCTTTCTCTAATTGCTTTAGGTGTAAGGTTAGGTTGTTTATTTGAGATGTTTGTTGTTTCTTGAGGTAAGATTGTATTGCTATACACTTCCCTCTTCAAACTGATTTTGCTGCATCTCATAGGTTTTGGGTTGTCGTGTTTTCTATGTCATTTGTTTCTAGGTATTTTTTGATTTCCTCTTTGATTTCTTCAGTGATCTCTTGGTGTTTTCGTAGTGTATTGTTTAGCCTTCATGTGTGTGTATTTTTTACATTTTTTTCCCCTGTAATTGATATCTAGTCTCATAGCATTGTGTTCGGAAGAGATCCTTGATAGGATTTCATTTTTCTTAAATTTACCAAGGCTTGATTTGTGACCCAAGGTATGATCTATCCTGGAAAATGTTCCATGAGCACTTGAGAAGAAAGTGTATTCTGTTGTTTTTGGATGGAATGTCCTATAAATATCAATTAAGTCCATCTTGTTTAATGTGTCATTTAAAGCTTGTGTTTCCTTATTTATTTTCATTTTGGAATATCTGTCCATTGGTGAAAGTCAGGTGTGAACGTCCCCTACTATGATTGTGTTTCTGTCCATTTCTCCTTTTATGGCTGCTAGCATTTGCCTTATGCATTGAGGTGCTCCTTTGTTGGGTGCATAAATATTTACAATTGTTATACCTTCTTTTGGATTGATCCCTTGATCATTATGTAGTGTCCTCTTTGTCTCTTGTAATAATCTTTATTTTGAAGTCTATTTTGTCTGATATGAGAATTGCTACTCCAGCTTTCTTTTGATTTCCATTTGCGTGGAATGTCTTTTTCTATCCCCTCACTTTCAGTCTGTATGTGTCCCTAGGTCTGAAGTGGGTCTCTTGTTGACAGCATATATATGGGTCTTGTTTTTGTATCCATTCAGCCAGTTGATGTCTTTTGGTTGGAGCATTTAATCCATTTACATTTAAGGTAATTATTGATATGTATATTCCTATTACCATTTTCTTAATTGTTTTGGGTTTGTTTATTGTAGGTCTTTTCCTTCTCTTGTGTTTCCTACCTAGGGAAGTTCCTTTAGCATTTGTTGTAAAGCTGGTTTGGTGGTGCTGAATTCTCTTAGTGTTTGCTTGTCTGTAAAGGTTTTAGTTTCTCCATCGAATTTGAATGAGATCCTTGCTGGGCAGAGTAATCTTGGTTGTAGGATTTTCCCTTACATCACTTTAAATATGTCCTGCCGCTCCCTTCTGGCTTGCAGAGTTTCTGCTGAAAGATCAGCAGTTAACCTTATGGGGATTCCCTTGTATGTTATTTGTTGTTTTTCCCTTTCTGCTTTTAATATTTTTTTCTTTGTATTTAATTTTTGATAGTTTGATTAATGTGTCTTGGCATGTTTCTCCTTGGATTTATCTTGTATGGGACTCTCTCTGCTTCCTGGACTTGATTAACTATTTCCTTTCCCATATTAGGGAAGGTTTCAACTATAATCTCTTCAAATATTTTCTCCATCCCTTTCTTTATCTCTTCTTCTTCTGGGACCCCTGTAATTCTGGTGTGTTTAATGTTGTCGTAGAGGTCTCTGAGACTGTCCTCAATTCTTTTCATTCTTTTTTTCTTTATTCTGCTCTGTGGTAGTTATTTCCAATATATTATCTTCCAGGTCACTTATCTGTTCTTTTGCCTTAGTTATTGTGTTATTGTTTCCTTCCAGAGAATTTTTAATTTCATTTATTGTGTTGTTCATCATTGTTTGTTTGCTCTTTAGTTCTTCTAGTTCCTTGTTAAACATTTCTTGTATTTTCTTCATTCTATTTCCAAGATTTTGGATCATCTTTACTGTAAGTTCTCTGAATTCTTTTTTAGGTAGACTGCCTATTTCCTTTTCATTAGTTTGGTTTGGTGGATTTTTACCTTGCTCCTTATTCTGCTGTGTATTTCTCTGTCTTCTTATGTTGCTTAACTTACTGTGTTTGGGGTCTCCTTTTTGCAGGCTGCAGGTTCGTAGTTCCCATTGTTTTTGGTGTCTGCCCCCAGTGACTAAGGTTGGTTCAGTGGGTTGTGTAGGCTTCCTGGTGGAGGGGACTGGTGCCTGTGTTTTGGAGGATCAGGCTGGATCTTGTCTTTCTGGTGGGCAGGACCGCATCTGATGCTGGGTTTTGTGGTATCTGTGACCTTATTATGATTTTAGGCAGCCTCTCTGCTAATGGGTGGGGTTGTTTTCCTGTCTAGCTAGTTGTTTGGCATAGGGTATCCAGCACTGGAGCTTGCTGGTCATTGAGTGGAGCTGGGTCTTGGAGTTGAGATGGAGACGTCTGGGAGAGCTTTCACTGTTAATATTACGTGGAGCTGGGATGTCTCTGTTGGACCAATGTCCTGAACTCGGTCTCCCATGTCAGAGCCACAGGCCTGATACCCGGCTGGAGCACCAGGACCCTGTCAGCCACATGGCTACAAGGCTTGTCTTGGGTGAGTGCAAGACGAGCAGATCTCGGCATCTGCTGTGGAGTTCTTGACTTGACCAGAGGATTTGAGACCCTGTGAGCTCTCTTGACCAATGAGACTAGATTTACATGAACCAAAGGAAGTGTGTTGTGTTAAATAACAAGGTCATAGTCTCAGGAACTTCCATTTTACAGGAATGAGTTTATTATGGAGTGTTTTGTTAAAGGAAGGTCATTGTCAGACAGACTAAAAAAAATAATTGGTAAACAACCTGATTTCTTTAGCTTGAAAGTACTTTTGAAGCCCCTGTTGTTCTTCGTTGAAGTAAAACACTTTCCATGTTATTAGGGAGATAACAATAGAGAAGTTTCCTTTGGATCAGAATCAGGGACTTTCACGTATTCTGCTGTCTATCTGGATGTTCATTATTTATCCAAGTTAGTGTCTTTTATAAATTATGTACACATATTAAACTGCCAAGTAGTTTTACACTTAGGAGCCAACTCTAATCATCATGGAGCCTTGGTTTTGGAAAGATATTTTGCATAATCAGAAGGCACGGTCTAATGGAGTCTGGGGTCAAGTACAGGTATCTGTTGTCAATGAACTGGAATGCAAAGGATGGTCACAGGGCTCTTGTGCATTTGTGGCCCATACAGTAGATCGCTGATAAGTGTTTAACAATAGGCTGTCATTGCTTTTGGGCAGGGCCTGATTACAGCATTTGCTAATTCCTCTTGTGTAGATATTCCTACTGTGGCTGATTTACAGCTACTCTCATGACATCATTCAGTTCTGAGAACAAATGGTTGTTGCTAATGGGTGTGAACTGACTCTAACACATCACTGAGCTGGTGACTTAGTTCTTAAACTCCGAATCTGCAGTAGTAACCTGTTGGTCACCCACAGGTTAATCCTAGGTAAGCAAAGTATGGAGATAGGAATCTGAATTTAGGTAACATTTTTTATATATTATGAAGAGGGTTTGAAGAAGTCTGTGCTTTTATCTTGGAGGGGAGGCACCTGAAGGATGAAATGGTCTCAGTGTTCATGCATGGGTTTTTTTTTTTTTTTTTTGACAGCATATAATTTCCAGTTGCTTTCCATCCCTAAGGATCAAACCCAGATAAGCACAGTCTGAAGCATTCCCCTTTCTCAGTGTGCATTGCTTTGAAAAAGATTTCAGAAAAAAAATTTTTTAGAAAAAAACCTTTTTTATTGGTTGTCAGTTGACCCAGTTTTTACACTTTAAATCCTGCTTAACCCTTTATAGTATATGAAGGATTAGGCAGTAAGTAGCGAAGGTCCAAGGAGAAAATTTTTGAGGCCAAATAATTCAACAGAGTTTGGAAATATAGAAAGGCTAGGGTTATTTTACTCAGTCACTCGAGCTAGGTACTTCATTTCTTTCCTGCTCCCTGACATGGAATTCATCACGCTGCTGTATGAATTCTAACTCTAGAAGTCCTTGTGAATTTTCCCTAGCCCTTCCTCTGAAATCACTGGCCAGTTCAAGCTAGTCTCTTGTGGTATTGTATTCTGTTTTTATTTCAATTGAAATAAGCAGGATAGAGAATTGCTGGCCATATGTATTAAGTTTATTCACCAATCTGACAATTTTCCCCCAAATAACATTCTATCTTAAACTGTACTTCTTGGGGGAGGGGGATACTTTTTAAGTCAATCCATGATGTTAGCAAAACGTGTGATTGAATAACTTCTGCACATGTTTCTATTGGTCAAATCTGAAAGATTATACTATTTTTAAGAGGTTACCAAATACCATTGCCATGGAAATTCTTGTGTTGCAATATTCATCAGTTTAATTGTCCTGAATCCTTTGCATAGAATGCAGATATTATTTTCTATGAAAAAAGGCATGAGATTTTACATAAAACTTCTCAATTTTTCTATAAATTTTTTCTTCTCTAAATCTTGAAAATAACTTAGACTCATCAAACCTTTAGGGAAATCCCTAGTGAGAAAAATGAAATTTGTAGTTCATGGACAAGGTTGAAGAGGAAAACATCTGTTCAACTTAAAACATTTTATCTCAAATAATAAATTAGTTCACAAATGATGATGGATTAAGTAACTGCATTAATTTTTTATTGATTCATTTATTAACCCAACTCTTTAAGGACATTACTTTGTGTGAAGTGTATGTGTGAGAGGTGTAGTGAGAAAGAAAACTAACATTTGATAATCTCCTAATATGTGCTGCTGTGTTTCATATTATATTTAAACAAATATTTCAAACAGATACTACCCCCCTTTTTAGAATGAGGAAACTGAAGCTCAAATAATTTGGTTATAGGATTTAAGTGTGTCACAGAACTCAAGTGTGGAGTAACAACAATCTATATCCAATTCTTACTAGCTTCAGAAATCTTTATTCTTTCTCTGGTTCCATGTAGCTTCCTGCAGGGAAGTGTAATATGAAGATACAGCACATAGTTCCTGCTTTCAAAATTTTAGTCTAGATAAAGAAAAAAGACATGCCCAATTACCAGTATTGCTTAAAAACAATGTTTTATTTAAAATATGGTTAAAAATAAGTAAGCAGAAATGAAAGTAAATGTGCCTTTAGAGCTTAAAAATAAACTTTGTAAGCTAGGGAGTTTCAGAGATTCAGTTTTATTTACTTATTGAATATAATGAAATAGCCAGTATCCCATCTGTCCATCTATCCATCCATCCATCCGTCCATCAGTCCATCCATCCATCCATCCATCCATTGATCCATCTTTCCACGCATCCTATCCTACCATCCATTCTTTCAACCAGCATTCACACATCAGTAACTATTTTTTAAGGAAGAAGATGAATTTATTCAGATTTGTATATGAATAGAGGTATTCTGAGATTAAATGTGGATAGTTGTAATTTTATTATTACTTCTTTCCAAATGTATGCAAATCATGTATTCATAAAAATTGGACTAATAAAGATAATAAAATTTATGAAAAGAGGCATATTTTAAGGCTGATTTAGATCTACTACTACTACTAAGCACACACAACTAGAAGAAAAAAATTTGCTTTAAAATATTAACTTAAAATAAGGGAGGGATTGGATCAGCTGGACAAGAAAAGTATCAGTTTTGCTGCAATAACATACAATGCCAAAACCTCAAAGACTTGAAAGCACAAAAATAATTCCGTTTCACACATTATCCACTTGGGTTCCGGAGATGTACCAAGGGAACCAGGTGTCTTCTGCATGTTGGCTCAGATGATCAGGATGTTGTACTCTGTGGCGCCTCCGTCTGAACACAGTACTTTAGGGTTCAAGGAGAGGAAACCTGAGTGATCAAGATTTGGCTCTGAAATGCCTCCTCTTAGAGATGGCACACACCACTGACGTTTCATTGGCCAAAAAACATTACTATACATGGTCATGCCTCATGTAAGTTAGAGAAGGCAAAGAAGTCAATTTTATCATCTGTCCAGGAGATATTGATGAGCACTAGTAATGTCCACTATGACACGAAACTGTGGCATAAATGTTAATATTTAGGACCCAAAGAGATATTCACCAAGATAAAAAAATATTTAAGACATAAAAGATATTTACCAGGAGAAAAACGTAAACCTGGGAGTGAAATTCTGAGTAGCATTAATTTTTCATCTTTTCTTAAGCTAACATTACTGCATTTCCCAAGACAAACACTCCATTTCATTCAATGTCTTGGAGAACAGGAAAGGAAGCACTATATTACACATACATGTGTATACATGTATGTATGTAGGTACACATATACATATATGTGGATTGTATATATACTAATGCATGTACTATTGCTATGCCAGTGCATATTTATTATAGTTTTTTTTGTTTGTTTGTTTTGCGGTACGTGGGCCTCTCACTGTCGTGGCCTCTCCCGTTGCGGAGCACAGGCTCCGGACGCGCAGGCTCAGCGGCCATGGCTCACGGGCCCAGCCGCTCTGCGGCATGTGGGATCTTCCCGGACTGGGGCACGAACCCGTGTCCCCTGCATCAGCAGGCGGCCTCTCAACCACTGCACCACCAGGGAAGCCCTATTATAGTTTTGTCTCTAACTCATAGTGAGAGTTTTTGTAATCAGTTGTTAATATCATGTATTTTTTTAAAGCACTAAATTCTCGTAGTTTTTTCTTTGAAATAAAAATAGAATAGGAAGATTTTTACTGTTGACAATTGTGCCCTCAAGTGTTAACGTTATTCACAAGTGTTTAAAGGAATAATTAGCTTCATTTCATTCCATCCTACCTGTACTATAATTATAACATGACCTTTGTTCTATTTATACATACAAGTAGTATATTCTAATAGGATTTTTTGTGAAGAAGAAACACTTGGTAATAGCCTAATTTCCCAACAGTATTATACAATAGATCATAAATGACCTTACATTGGAGAAAAAATTAAATGAAAGACACCTGCATTAGAGATCAGTTTCCTAATGTTCAGTTTAAATTCATCACGCTGAGCTATCCAAGGACACCTTTCTTGTCCTATCATTTGATGGAAATGATTTCCATGTGTTTTGCGATTCAACTCCATTCTGCCTTAGATAATGCAGTGACATCAAACATTTCAACTGGCTGACTACGCCTTGTAAAACTGGCTTTTTATTGTCAGAGTACTGGAAGTTGTAAATAAGAAGAGGAATACATTTGGGGCAAGAATAGTAGCACTCACATTTCAGGGTGATTTTGCATTTCAGTGTTTACAAATATGACATCAAATATTAGTAGTTTTATTTCATTTAATATCAGAGGGATTCTAAAAATGTGATATTGACAACCTTAATTCTGAATTTCTCTGTTTTTGTCAGTTTAATCCAGATCTTTGCTATGCAGTTCTGAACACTGCCATGCTTCTCACTTGTAAACAAGAAACACTTGGTTAAATACTTACATACAGCTCTGACAACTTGACCGTAGCTTTGTATGTACTCTTTGGGTAAACCTTAAATATCATGCTTGTAATTGTCAAGAGGCAACTTATTGTCCCTTTATCAGTTCCATTAAATAGCATATTAATAGGAAGTTAATTAAGATGGATATTAATAAAATTTCAATTTTCTAATCAGTGTCTTAAAAGATAATATTTTCAGTTTTGTTTTTCATTTGGTGTCAGTCACACCTGGGTTCCATGAGCAGCTGTTTGGAGGATATTTTGAGATTCATCTTTCTTTGACACACCTCAATTTGTACTGGAATCATGAATGCATGATCTGAAATTGTGACCCTTGAAGTGAAGTCCTGGGGAAACTTGGAGGTATTTCTCACTGTTTTATTGCCCCAACTCCAGTTTTTGGCAGCACACTTACGCTGGGTGAAGTCTCAGCGTTGCTCAGAGAGATTTCTCGGGGTTCTCCCAAACTTTGGCTTCAAGTGGGCTCTGTGAGCCTCAGTGGGGATTTTTTTCAGATCTCCTACCTTGCCTCCAAACCTGGGTATGTTCTTTGCATGCACTCAGTGAGAGCCCCATTTGGAAAGAAAGTGGAGGTGGATACAGATTCTTCTTTGTCTGGGCTTCTTCAGGAATTTGAACCACCACACCAAACCTCATGGACCTTTAAAACTTTGTGGATAATTTGGCCTGTTTCCTCAAACCCCCTCCCCTGGTGAGTCCATCCTTCTCCCTTCACTCCACTTAGGATGCAGGCAGCAGTCAGTCCTTCTCTTACAGGGAAGACTCACCACTTTCTGGATTTTGGTTCACTTAGTGTTTTTTTTGGCATCCTCAGTTCTTTAAGAGTTTTTTGTTCATTTGTTTTGTGTTTCTCTTTGTTTGTTTTTAAGTTATCTATCTTGTTCTCAATTTTAGGTCTTTTACAGATTTCTAATTCCTAACCAGAAGTGAAATCTAGTCATTTTTATCGATATTTACAACGTGGTCCACTTGCTATTTGTAGCACTTATGTATGAATCCAGTGTGAAAAGAGCCAGAAAAAAAATGTTAATGATAAGTATTATTCTATGTTAAGAACTGTCTTGCCTTTACCACCTATGCTGTGTGGTTCATCGAATCTTCTCATGCCTGGTGCCTTCTCATCACATGAGGGCTTTGTCTTCCAGGAATGCCATCCATATAAATAAGCTTTTTGAAAAGCTTGATCTGCTGTCTCAAGACATATGTAAATGCTAGTTTAAGATACAACTGAGAGTCTCCTTGCCTTCTTCTTTCCACAATTCCTCACCCACACAGCAGATTTCAGAAACTGTCTTGACAAATTTGTACCTCAATCTATCTAATTATCAGGGAGTTTATATTGGGATGAATTTCCAAATCTTGTTTGATTTTGCCCAGGAGAGTAGATTTGGCTAGTCTGTGTGTTTCATGGAGAGGACAGGCAGATGCACAGCCAATGAAACAAGAAAAGGCCCAAAGAAAGGAGTAATATATATATTACTATATATATTACTATATATATAGTAATATATATATAATATATATATAATATATATATTATATATGTATATATAGATATATACATATGTAGATATATACATATACATATATAGATATATACATATATATCTATATGTATATCTATATGTATATATTACCCCTTTATATATATATTTCCCCTTTATATATATATATATTTCCCTTTATATATATATAAAGGGAAAATTCAGAATGAGGAGATGTAAAAATAATGAATAGTGTTCATGTAGAATGGGGATGACCAAGAGTAACTGTTTGGGCCAATCTGTGCAGTGACAGAAAAACCCAGACTGGAAACCACTGAGCAAAATTAGTGGTAGAACTAGACAAATATAGAAAAATGTGAACAAATATGTGTATTTCCAAACTAGAAATCTCTTAGTATTTCCAACCAGCTCTAGTAACCTTTCCTTTTCATGTTAAAGCAGAGATACAAGAAAACTGTCTCTGTCCTACCGCCATGCACTGCAGGAAGCCAGAGTCTCTGCCCAAATCTGCGCTGCCTCACCTCCCACCAGGATGCCTGCCATTGGCCCAGATGGTCACTTCCTGTTCCTGCTACTTAGATATGGGCCTCATCCCTCAGAATTCTTTTCTTCATTGTATTGTCTGGGCTCACCTCAGCCTCAGAAAATATCTCACTAGCTGTCTTATTTCTGAGCATCCCTCCCTCTTTCCTTCTTTCTCTCTGTAGCCAGCACCATTTCTCTAGCAAATCCATTGACTTTATCCAGGCTTTACCAGACTGTATCTCCACCATAAACAAGTATGACTGTAAGTCCCTTTTGTCTAACAAAAAGAGGAGCTCTGTTTCTAAAAGGATTCCAATCTTCCTTTTAAATTGATCAGTTCAAGCTACTTCCAGCTTTTTAAAATAGCTGTCTTTTTTCAATTTCACTAAATTACTAATACAATAAAATGTTTTAAATGGTATACATTTATTGACATATTTAACCCCCCCAAACACCATTTAAAATAGGTACATTTACTTTTATTTCATGTTTAGAGATAAGCAAAGAGATCCAAAAAGGCAAATTACTGGCCCAAAGTCATGTGTGTAATAAAAGTCTGACTCCTGAGCCTAAACTCTTGACCACTTTCCTCTAAATCGTGAATGAATCATGAAGCAGGCAGTGGGGTGCCATTCTCCTCAAGAAATGGCAGAACATATAATTCATTCAGTGCTTAACAGTAGCTTATGTTTTTCCCTAAACATTGGCTATTGCAAATGCTGGAGACAGTATGCGAGACTAAAAGAAATTTGTAAATTTGTGTTTTACACAATGTGAAAAATTTTCAATTTCTTAAAATTTGATCAACTGTAAAAATGCCTCTCTCTTCAAAATGCACGTTCTTGTAATGAAACTCCCACCACGCTCCCTGTTTTAGGAAAACAATCAAAATGATACAATAACAGCCAAGTATAAAATTATTATTTTACCAAAGAATTTGGTGATGAAATGATATCCACTAATTTCTAAGTAATTAGCTTTTCTGTGTTTTGTGAGGCAATCTTAAACAGTCAGTGTGCATGTAGGTATATTTAAAACAAATATCAATTCTGATTTGATCTGTGATGACTAGATCGTGGAACTGTCTGCATTTTTTCAAATAGCTAGATGAAGGCACGATACTTCTTATATTTTTATAGCTTTATTGTTAAAACTATCTGTATCTGTGAAGAAAGCTTTCAGTTACAGGGAAAGGAAACCTGATTCACAGTGTTTTTAAAAAATGAGGATCTGTGTTTTCCTGGATGTAGGCAGATTTTGGCATTTTATTAGTGACAAGGATGTCAAAACCATTGTATCTTATTTTCTTGTCCTTGCCCATGGAACTGAAATGCAAAGGCTGCTGATGCTTTAAACTTCATGTCCACATTCAGAACAAGGAAAAGAGGGCAGGAGAAAAGGTCATAGGTTCTGCTTCATCTGGAAAGCAAACAGCCTTCCTAGAAACCCTCTTGACTGTCATCCATTTGTATGTCATTTGCATCTTTTTTGGCAGAAACTGGGTCATTTGCCCACATCCAAGTGAAAGAGGCTTGGAAAGTGGGAACATTAGAAGCGTCTTTGGCTGGGTCAGTGCCCTCCATCTGCTGAGTGGGCGGGGGGATTGATACTGGGTGGAGAATAAGCAGTTATTGCCATTCTGAATTGCATTACCTGATTCTGGAACTTTACTGTGAAAAGTTATTTGATATTCAGTAGTTTTACTGGTAATTCAACCATATATATAAAATTTAAAGAATCATATACTTAAATGATAAATATCAACTTAATATCTATAGTAATTAAAAAAAATTTGATGGTAATATTGACTATCCTTTTAAGTCTTCTGTTAATGTTGTTGTTGTATCTTTATCAATTTAAGAAAAAGTACTGGTCTCATTTATTTTCCAACCGCAAATAGAAGTATCATGTTACAGTGAAATCATCAGCGTTCTTTTCTGGAGACACCCCCCATCCACCCATGCATATTCAGGAATGGGAATAGTGTTGACATCCATGGAACTTAGAACAAATACCAATGCCAATCACATCTCAAATATAAACACGTTTCAAATTTATGTGGATTTTAAACAATCTGTTTTTTTTGGCTTGTAGAAAAATTACCAAATAGCATATTGCATTAAGAACAAAATGTTCTTTAATCAGGATCAAATTACACTCTTATAGTAGTAGCACATAATTATATAGATAGAATATTAAAAGTTTTAAGCATATTCTTTAGACAAAATACCCAAAGACGCCAATGTTTTCTTTACTAAAAAGTTATTTTCCAGTTCACTGAATCAATGTAAATATTAAGATTTTGGTTTTATTAAGATTAACTCTAAATTTTTTACTTCTGTATGCAAAGCATAGAAGAAATTGTAACTACATCTTGGTTTGATGTTTGAAAAGTCTGGCATAATTTTTAAGCAACTTTCCATCTGGCTGGTACAGTAAGCAAATGGAATTAGAAAAGATTTGGTCTCTGTTTCTTGACATGAATGTTTATGATTGGTATGATTTCTTTGGTTTGCTTTTATTTATTACCGCTTTTACTGTTTTTGGTATAGCCGTGTGGATATGCATAAAGGGTGGCGTTTCTATCATATTATGGCTTAGCAAATAAAATAGAAAAACATGTGTATTTTGGACCTACTGTCGTTGCCTAATCAACAGCAGCCCTTTTCCTTCCTGGGACTCTCCTCCACGTAACCACGTGTTTATGGAAGATGACGTTATCCCCAGACCACGGGCAAATCCCTGCTACCCGAAGCTGGTCAGGATCATCGCAGTGGACTAGATAGTGCACACCTAGTTCTGACCAGTGAGAGGTGCAGGCACCTTGCTGGAGGACTCCCTAGAAAAGGTTTCTTTTGGCAAATAGAAGAACAGGGCAGGAAACAGTCCCTTTTCTTCTGCCTGCCAGAGTCACGTGTGCACAGAATGGCTGCAGCTTCTGGAGCCCATTGAGGGCAGGGGGAGAGCCAACCACTGCAGATGGAGAGTGAAGACAGGCAGCCCCTGGACTGTGCGACCCAGGGAGTCTTAGTGACAAGACAGGACATGTTTGCCTCGTTTCTAAATTGTTTTCTATTATTTATAGCTCAGTGCATCCGCCCAATATAATTGGCCATACTTACATATTCTGAAATCAATATGTCCATTTAAATGAAATTTAGGGTTTTTTATACAGTGGTTACAATAGAGTGTCTCAAGCAGTATTGTGTGTGTATGTCTGTATTATATTCTTAAGTACTACTTGGAAGAATTTTTTTAAGTCTGGCTTTTAATGGTTACCTTATATCCTGACTATTTGATATTTTTTAGGATCAAATAATGTCACCATAAATATACATATAACATATTATATATATATATATTTTTTTGTCCATGTGGATATATGGACCTTACTTTGTCCATAAAATGTAAATGTTAAATTATATATTTCTTTTGATATTGATATTTTGTAATAGATGTTTTTTGAGTTGTTAAACATAAAAAATAATATTATAAATAATCAGCTTCCTACAGGCTTCATAGATATTCTTAATTATTTGCTTGTTGTCATGTTGTTTCATACCTCATAATAACCACTATTATATGATTATTAATGGTTTTTACCAATTATTCTCTTTTTTCTAGATGTTGGTGAAGCATCTCTACCAACATATTAGTACAATTTCTAGATAACTGACTCTTATTTTCACATATTTCTAAAATAAAATTTCTGAAAACCTCAAGCACAAAGACTTTAAAAAATATGAATTGATATAATTTTACCTAATGTGGAAGATTGGGAGAGGAGTGACTTTAATATCATATTTTAATGTCTAAGTTAATACCTCTGAAATTAATAAAATTAGTACAATTCATAACACATGGTCAGTCTTACGCTACATAGTCATAGTAATATGAGAGCACATTAAAGTCATTTCTGGTGGATCCCAGCTGCAACCATAGACTCTTGGGTATCTTTTTTTTTTTTTTTTTGCGGTACTCGAGTCTCTCACTGTTGTGGCCTCTTCCGTTGTGGAGCACAGGCTCCGGACGCGCAGGCTCAGCGGCCATGGCTCACAGGCCCAGCCGCTCCGCGGCATGTGGGATCCTCCCGGACCTGGGCACGAGCCCGCGTCCCCTGCATCGGCAGGCGGACTCTCAACCACTGCGCCACCGGGGAAGCCCCTTGGGTACCTTTTAACAAATGAAATAATGAGTGTCAACGCAGGGATTTGTGGTTCTAGCTAAATCACCGTGTTCCCTGGGGATGCTTTTGAAGCATTCATCGAGCTGTAACTTGTCTTAAAGAAAGACTAGACTAACACAGAGAAAGACAGAAACAGAAAAGAAATACAGGTGCCCTCTTCCCTGATGGAGTAAAGGATTCTCCTCGTCCTGGAGTAGAGGCTGCTCAGGAAAGTAAGCGGACTGCATTTTCTGGCTGCTTTTGTGCTTGGTTTTGACATACCCTTGGTGTCAGGAAATTTTCCCCTCAAAGCTTTAATCCCTCATGTTCAAATTTAAGCACATTTCCTCATCTGTAATCAGTGCGGAGACACAGCAGATGGTCACCATCTTCTATACACTAAACCTTCAAGCTTTTTGTTCAGAATAAATGATCCTACTTCAGACTCATAAAATTAGATGGGACCTTGAAGTCATCCCGTCCTTCCTCTGCCTTTAGACAAGACTACCCTTTAGCCATCCCAAACAGATGAGCAAATTCATCCTATTTTTAAAAGAGATCAAGAGAATCTAATCAAAAGCTTCCAACAGTCACACATTCCTCTGATGAAAACCCCTCACTTTCAGGAAATCAGTATCATTATCATCAAATAGCATTTTCTAAACACCCACATGTGCAAAATATGTTTGTATAATCAGACCCTAAAGAGGGCCCAAGAGGCCTAGAAGAAGGGTTGAAGAAGACTGCAAAGGTGCAGAATCCCCGTTAGGCTCTTTTCAAGGTAGTGGGGGAATCTAGCTATGGCCATAAACAGACCTACAGCAAACCCATCAAAGCACATTATTTTTAAGGGACATTCCAGAAACCCCAGAGGATTTTTATGTTTTTATTTAGGAAAATTGCCTTATAATTAAAGAATACATCCATTTGAAACAAATCTGTATTAATTTAAAGTCATAGCATTTGCAACACACGTAATATTGAATCAATTGCCTCTCTTACAAAGGAGGTGGGGAGGGAACTGTCTCTAAAATCTTTGAGTCCTTTTCTCCCATTTTTGGCTCTTCTTTCATGCCCCTGAAGAGCCAGAGCTCAAAAAGGCTGCCCTCGGACTTCCCTAGTGGCGCAGTAGTTAAGAATCCGCCTGCTAATGCAGGGGACATGGGTTCGAGCCCTGGTCCCAGAAGATCCCACATGCCGCGGAGCAACTAAGCCCGTGCGCCACAACTACTGAGCCTGTGCGCTAGAGCCCGCGAGCCACAACTACTGAAGCCCATGCGCCTAGAGCCCGTGCTCCACAGCAAGAGAAACCACTGCAACGAGAAGCCCGTGCACCGCAGGGAAGAGTAGCCCCCAAACGCCACAACTAGAGAAAGCCCGCATGCAGCAACGAAGACCCAACACAGCCAAAAATAAAAATAAATAAGTAAATAAATTTATTAAAGAAAAAGAAGGCTGCCCTCAGAATTTTAATACTCCCCACCCAAGGCTGGAACGTCTCTATGTCCTTCAACTTCCCTTCCAGTCGAGGAATTCCCATTCTCTGAGAGTTACTGATGGCTACTACATTTTAACTGAACCGAGCAACTTACTTGGCGGTTGCCTTCTCTTACTATAAACTCATTTGATTAGTGGACAAATGGTTGACTCATATCTGCTGGTAAGATGGGCTGGCTGCTGAGGCGGGGTGGTTCTTAACCAGCGTGGCCGTCCATGCCCACCCTGCCCTCAGTCATTCTGCCAGGGAGTGAGGCACGTGGCCTGGAACCAGACAGCAGCCCTCTTTTCCTCCCTCACCTTTGTAGGTTTCTCAGCTACACCCACTGCTCACCTTTGTGAGAAGCTCCGTTTCAGTGTGTAAGGAGTCACAGTGCTCCGAGTTCAGGAACTGGCCAAGTGCCTCCAGGTCCTTGAACGGGGCCCTGATAGGATGTGCGCTGCACTGCAACAGGCTTCAGAACATTTGCTGTACTAGCACAGGGGTTATCTCGATCACTGTTGCTGCTTGGTTTGGATTTATGCCCCTTTACCGTGCAGCAGCCGATTCAGTACCTCGTTGTAAAGTCTCCATACTGTGGGTAGCAGGTACGGTGTCGTAAGCCTTTACCATAAACATAAAATATACTTACAGAATATACAACAGTATTGATATATCATTCTTTTTATTTTATTTTATAATAGATATGTCTGTGCTGTTCCCTAAACGTATTCAAGGCTTAACATTTTCACTACCAATGAATAAAATGCCTAAATCTTTTAGGGAAGTGGCATACTTCCTTATTAACATTATTGAATGTCTCTTATGTTTGAAAGAAAAGGAAATAACACTGGGTGCTTTCATAAGTTATCACATTTATGTCTTCTAATTGCATTTCAGGGTAAGAACATTTTTTTCTCTTTCTCTCTCTTTTTATTTTTAAACAGAAACTAAGCCTAAGAGAGGATTTCATTATAAAAAAAACTGATTCCAAATACAGACATCTCTGGTCCTAAAGTGTGTGTATGTGCAATCATGTAATTAATTTGATCTAAGAATCAACTAACCTAAATAAATGCTAGGTTTCTAGAATTTATCAAAAAAAAAAAAAAAAAAAAAAAACCTTGAGGATTGACTCTTGCTTATTTCCCAATTGCAATATGCAGGATAGATATTTTCATTTCAGGATAAATGAAATCAGTGCATTCTCTGTATTTGATCTTGTATTTACTACACAAAGGATATCCTTTCATATAATATAATTCTATAAGAACAGTATAGTATATATTCTAGATATTTTCATTAATCAATATTACTGATTATTATGAATCACTCTTCAGATTAGGCTTTGGTCCCACAAACCTGAAGTACATTGGGAAATGCAGAATTAATTCCTTTCAACTCAGTTCAGGCTCTACAACTTCATGATTAAGCAATTTGGAAAAGATGATAGGAAATAGAAATCTTTCCCTTCTAAAGGAACTGGTGATTTCATGGGTATAGTTGCCCCAGTGATTTGTGTAATCTGTGAAAATATAGGGAGTTCTCATCTTTGAGAATAAATGGATTGAGTGAATTCAGTTATCTCTATTATCATTCAGTTTGCATATCAATTTTATTATGTGCAAAAAAGTAATGGATGTGCCCCTTAAAACAGCTTCACGAATTAAAAACCAACCACACTTGTGTCTTCTTTTTGTGGAAATTTATCTAAGTATGTTAGGTGATTTTAATCCTCATCCATTTTTTGATATTTTGTCCCATCCTGTCAATGATCTTAAATGGCTCCTGAAGTATAAATATAAGGAGAAGATTAGGTCATTGTAAATTCAGGTGACTTCCACAGTTGACGGTAGAATGAAACTTGCCTCACTCACTGTCAATCCTGTTCATCAGCGTGCTACCTTTCCAGGTCTGCAGAGGCTAGAGAGGTGATCACTCCTGTTTCATTTTTATGTGCATTTATTTTGGTTCTCAGTTGAATCAGCAACTGGGGCTGAAACCATCCTTGGAACAGATTGGATGATTGGATTCTTTTATAAGTAAAATAATTCTGAAAATAGAGCCCTATGGATTTCTTAGATGCTTCTTAAATATTTGTGGTCAGCCAGTGTAAGTAACACAGAGAATTTGTGGTCAGCCAGCATAATCTTCCTTTGCAAGCAGTGTATGCTATTCTTGTACTTACACCAACAAAACTGTCTCTGGATCACTGACATTTTTACTTAGGAAGAGTCTCAGGCATTTCAGAGCCTTAGTCCACTTAGCTTGTTTCAGCCGTGGTCTTAAAAGCCTCCTTTGCTCCCTTTACCATCACCTCTTTCTTGTAAAAGCTGGATTTGAGCAAGATACCTTTAATTAATCAAATCCACAAGGCAGTCAGAACATTGCTTCTCTTGCACTGAAAAGGAAAAGACTGATCTCACAAGCAGATGAAACTGACATATGTGACTCTGTTTCTCTGAGTGGGCTCCGGCACGTGCTTAATCTTGAGTTTTCCCATTTTGAGAGACTTTTTGCCAAGTCAGCTCTCAGGCAATTCATGGAAGATGTTGCTATGAAACTACATCAAACACTATTCTAATTCTTGACAGGTTATTCTATACAGTTGCACATACCTGGCCTTCAAGATAGGGTAAACTAAAACCCACTGAAGAAGAATAGAAAGACTATTATTACAATCCTTGAGGAGTTCAAAAATCAATAATTCTGCAGAAGGAGAATAGGCCATTTATCATTGCTCTGTCTTTTTGATGTCAAGGGAAAAAATTGCTCTTAAAATCTCAGCTGATATTAGTAGCTTTAGAATTTACAAAGCACTTGTTTATTCCATATTCCAGTGAATTCTCACAGTGTCTTTGCAGTCAGTATTAATATTGCACATTGTAATTGACCCATTTGAAAGCTGAGACATTGGGGGTCAGAGAATGTATGTCATTTTCCCAAGGTCATGCAGCTGATAAGTGATGATTCTAGGATTCCATTTCTAAAAGATTGAGACTCAAATCTATTTTTCCATCCCATTGCAATGTATGTTTTATTAACAGGATGTCTAATTATGAATTTGAGAATAATCTTTATTTAAATTACTATACTCAGAATATATTTTGCATATTTCTAAAAGTGATTTGTAAATACTATTTTATTTGAGAAAAATGAAGAGTAAAATGAATATTTTTATTTGCTCACTAGAAACAAATACAGACCCTCTGGGTGCACACTTTTCCAAAGATCCTGTCATTTAAACTATAATATCATTCCAGATTATTTGAGATTAGGTAAATTTACTGAGATGAGGCCAGTATACATTAGGGTTCTCAATCTTGGCACTATTAACTTCTCTGCTGAATAAGTCTTTGTTGCAGGAGGCTGTCCTGTGCATTGTAGGATTTGGCCATCCCTGCCTTCTACTTGCTAGATGCTAAGAGCACTCCCAGTTGTGATAATTCCAAATATCTCGAGACATTGCCAACTCACCCCCACTTTAGAATCACTGGTCAGCCTTAATTTAACTGCTAGGACACTTGCTCTGTTTTCCTGTTACATTGGATAATGGGAAAGAGTTGTAAACTAGCTGAGGCGTGAATCTTTTCGTATTAGTGTTACAGTGGGTACATTAGCATGCTGCATAATTCCCTAACCTAATTCTATCTGTGAGGTCAGCCAAAACTAACAAAATCTCAGGCATGTCTTTGGATCTTCCTTTGACTCCTCTTTTCTGAAGTGAAGATCTTTAGCTTATTTTGTTTTTTCCCCAGAATATCCCTATTGGGAGACAATTGGTCCCTCACACTTTCATACATCTTGCAAGTTAGGGACTGACTGCCCTTTTGTTCCGGACTATATTTTCGTGGATGTTTGCAGAGCAAACGGTTTTAGAAAAGAGAGATTATGTCTCTTTGTGGAGCAAAAGGTAGACATGTTTACTTCTCATTGTAAACATCCAGATTCCCTGAGCTCAGGATCCTCTCTGTCCTGTGAGTGCTGCTTTCATCTGATCCTCTTTGTGTTGTCCTGTGAGAATTGGCACTGGGGGACCAGCACAGTGTTGATACTGTGGCTACTGCTGTTGCTGGGAGTGATAACTGTCCTTCATCTCAGAGCCAGGAGACTGAATCTCCTACCAGCATCCATAGAACTATGGCAGCCTAAATTTTAATACTGCAACTAAGACAGTTCTTCAACCCTTCACATTCTTGGGAATCTATCCTTTGACATGGGTGGGCAGTTAAAGGCTGGTTATTTCTCAGAATGTTTTTGCATATATCACTTTGGTGGACTCATTGATGATACCGCATGAAATGTCTTTTTTGCATCTATTGAATGGGCATTCTTAAAAATATTGTCCACTGTATCACATACATTTTCCTTTCTATATAAGCATATTGTCGTTACAAAGGAGAAGCTGTTCTTTGCCTAAACAACAGTTGTAATTCATCTATGGACGTCACAAAGGTATGATTTACTGCATTTTCATCCTTGCTACATCTTTTAGAAAATGAACGCCTCCTTTCTCTGTCGAACTCTAGTAGCTGCATAGTATCATTTGGTAGTAATGTTCGGTGTTAATCTTACCAGTGACTTATTTTTCTACTTTTAAATAATTGGACACCTGGGGAAAAATTTAAAAAAATTTAAAATTTAAAAAAATAAGCCAACCTCTTAAAAAGTTCACATAACAAGTCACCTTGGAACAGATTTTTATTATTAATTGGGAAAAAAAGAATCACTTGAGTGGTCCTCCTTGTATGGCTGTCCCCAACAAGGGGATCACAAGATCTTTTGTCTTTTTCCTTGGGCTTCTGAGTTAGGAGGTAACTTATTTGCACAAAGATCCTAGGGATCCTCTGGGAGAAAAATGATTGTGATTCGATCACAAAGTTTGAGAAAGTTATGGAATGGGCTGATGTAGGACTTGGCAAAGTATTCCAAGAGTATGACCCAGGAGCTTCAGGAAAACTCACCAGGAGCGTAAGAAGAGCCTGGCTGGACACTTGTTTTCAGCATCTGACGTTCCTTAGGAGAGGCTAATTCTGGTCCACGGTGTTGCAGAATCTGGCAAGTCTGAGCACCAGTCACTCTGGCGTGATAATCTTCTTGGAGGGATGACAGATAAGCATTTGAATGTAACTTTTATTTTATTTTATGTTTTTTTACAAAAAAATATTTATTTATTTGGCTGCACCGGGTCTTAGTTGCCGTACGTGGGATCTTTAGTTGTGGCACGCGGGATCTAGTTCCCTGACCAGGGATCAAACCTGGGCTTCCTGCATTGGGAGCTCGCAGTCTTAACCACTGGACCGCCAGGAAAGTCCCCTTGAATATAAATTTTAAACGTTTTAATCATGGAACCTGAGTATGTGACAACTCTTAGCCTGTGGGACCAGAAAGGCTGAGTGACTTTCACACTGTGTCTGGCAGCCTCAGAAGGCACAGTTCTAGCAGCTGAAGATGAAAAATTCTACTCCTCCTCTCTCTCTCACTTTAGGATGTATGATTACCATAGAATGAGTTGACCCTGGGGTTCTTGGACATCGTGGGCCTTTGTTCATTTGATTTTTTGATTGATTGCTTGAGGGGAAATGGTAATAATATCAAGTAGGGAAAAGAAGTGGATTAAGGTTTGCTATTAATAATATAAAAGGGATGTGATTATCAAGAGTGCTACACTGTTTTAAAAATTTCTACCCTATTCTCTTAGCTCTTTATCTCATTCTTGCATGTGAGATAGCTACTTTAGGCTTTTCTGGATCAGGTTAGTTTATTAAGTTAATGCATCTACTTTAGGCTTTTCTAGATCAGGTTAGTTTATTAAGTTAATCATCTACTCTGTATTGATCCATATTAATGGATCAATTTATTTTTTAATCTTTGGAATGGCATTAAGGATTTTGGTTGGCAGATCTGGCCAGTGCAGGAATATATATTATCTCTAGTCTAAAGATAGACTGTTATCTTTCATGACTACATTGTTACCTGATTGTGGTATCTGGAAAAAATCATAATCGTAGTAACTGATATCTTTTCAGAATGGATTCTTCTGTAGAAGCACATCCGTAGACCTTGGTCTCAGAGTTGGATAATACTTCTAAAACACAATGCAGAAATATTGTCAGTATTGGCAGTTGTTAATGATCCCTACTGTTATGAAACAACTAAATAAAATAAAGAATGAAAAATGACTCCATTTAATTGGTACTTCTGGGAAATTCAGGTAGGTGTTGAAGTCATTTTAGGTCCTGGGCGAGTTACCAGATGGTATAATCTATATCTTTTTTCATTTCTGTAAGCCTGAAATATATGGTATTTTAACTGCTTTCTTTATGTATTGCATTCAATCAGGAAATAGTCTCTTGGCTTGGTGTTTGAGAAGGCAGTGCAAAAAGCATTCTGGTTTGAGTGCTGTGATGTTGTTGATCACCATCTATCTGTGACACTGAGCTACAAGATTCTGAGGAATATACAGATAAATGGTCATTTTAATGAATGTAACATTTTCTGAGAAACTTTTAAGTTTTCTTTGATTTTCACTAATTGCTTTTCTGTGTCACCTAACTATTTTATCAGCGCTAAGCTGATGAATACTTATATTTATCGTGAATTTTTGGTAATAGACAACTTAAACTAGTTTTAAATGACCTTTGTAAATCTACTTGTATAAATGACAGCACTAACAGTAAAAATAAAACAAAACAAAACAAAGCAGAACTAAAAAGAGTTCTTAGTGTTTGGATCTGACCCAAAATGACTATTAAAGTTGTAAATTTTCCCATTAAACTGATAATAATGTAAGCAGTTCTATCAGTGGAAATGCTGACATACTTCTGAGTAATCACATCCTTTCCAAGTGGCCTTTGATATGTTGATTCTACCTTTTACAAGCCTGAGTATATTTTTGATTTTGAGGAATGTGTTGATAGATGGTGCTGAATTGGAGGCCTACCCAAATCTAACGGGATTCTTTGCTGCTTCTAGCTATTACAGTATTTTTCTATTGAGTAGATTTTGCTTGCCTAAAATAAACTTTCTCAGTAGAGGTACAACCTGAGTGAATTCTCTTTTTCCAGACACAGTGATGGTCATAGGGCTGTACCCTCCGTTTCGTTTGATGTCCTTTATGACCATTCAGACTTGGCATTCAGTACATAATGGAGGACAGTAGGGCCAGAGCAGTTTGCCTTGGTACACATTGGAGCTGGTGGCTGAGCCCCACTCTCTGTAAGAGCGGGAGCCTCCTGTTAAAGTAATAACTCCTGCCCTCCCAGTTGTGCTTCTGTTCGTGAGCCTCATCTAAGTTTGATGATATGGTTATAATGACGGCCGCCTGGTGTCTCCATTGTAAAGATACATTTTTGGGGCAAATAATAGGTGATATAAGTTGTTGCTTTGTGAATGTCCTTTAATCCCAAGAACTTTCATCCAGTGGTTTTTAGCACCTAATGGTTTGTCCTTGCCAAAACAAGACATTATTGTGGCTTGCAAAATGGTGTTATTTCTAATTTTGTCATATCCTTCATATTTATTAGCTGGCATCCTTCTGTAAAAATTTCCTTTCTATTTAAAAAATATATTTTTTATGTTTTTAAGTTATATACTTAAAGCATTTAAATATTTTAAAAATCTGGAAAATTTTAAAGAAATATACTAACTTCTATGAATATAATGTTTTGATAAATATAGACAAAATGCATATTACATGAACTCATAAAAGTCTTTTCAATTTATAAAAATATATATGTATATTTGTTTCCTTTTAAGTAGGTTTTGTTAAAAGTAGAAAGAAGTAAAATCTCCTGTGCCTTGAGTTTCAGCTTTCTGTTCATGCTAAGAAATGCACGGCTACAGAAATGAATTCTTCATTCATTCAGCCAACGTTTCTTGAGGAGCTGCTATCATCAAGGTGTGATGTTAGCTATAAATTTGATGTAACTTATGTTTTTACCTCCACTTATGAAATAGGAATTTTTAAATGCATTTTTTTACTTTCTGCATGTAATGATACAAATGAACTTACTTACAAAACAGAAACAGACTCACGGATTTAGAGAACGAACTTATGGTTCCAGTGGGGAAGGGTGAGGGGAGGGATAGATTGGAAGTTTGGGATTGACATGTACACACTGCTATATTTAAAATAGATAACCAAGAAGGACCTACTGTATAGCACAGGGAACTCTGCTCAGTATTCTGTAATAACCTAAATGGGAAAAGAATTTGGAAAAGGATAGATCCTTGTGTATCTGAATCACATTGCTGTACACCTGAAACTGACACAACATTATTAATCAACAATACTCCAATGTAAGATAAAAATTTTTTAAAGTACATTTATAATATTATATGTACATACATATATGTATACACATATATGATTTAGATATATGATTATATATACATATTATATAATATGTATATATGATTTCCTCAATAATTCATATGGGCCGATGGTCAATAAACACACAATTCTCCTGATCACAACTGACCATGTCAAGTTTATTTATTACAATACATATTTTATTAATAGAATTTAAATGAAGTCTTAACATCAAAAACTCAGAAACTCTCATGGAGATCCAGATGATTAAATCCAATACATAATATGCCTAAAAGGCTGCTTTTGTTCTTGCTGTTGTTGAGGACTGACCATTTCCGTGGAAAACTTTCTTATCGTAAAAGCTCAAAATGTAATTTTAACTAACAAAATGTAAAGGTAGTTGTCCCCATTCTGCAGTCTAGTACCTTCTTTCCATTAGACTCACATGGCAGAACCTTCTTGAAAGACCACTCTAAATATAGAAAAGTACATCATCTGCTATTCAGTTATCTTGTTAACTTGCTTGTGCTTAGCATTTGAGTAGCTCTTGAATGAATTACAATAATTTACATAGCCTAATCTAATAAAGGATATTTATAGCGTGTGTAACAATGAAGATATATTCTTTGAGGACTTTTACAGATATATAAACACTTGTTTAGTAAAATTCGCATTAAATGTAGCAGATGGAGAAAGCCCAGATTCTGGAGTGAGAGACACATGGCCTTAATTTTCACTCCACAATTTATTAACTCTGTGATTTGGTCATGTTGCTGAATTTCTCTGAACATCGGTTTTCTCATCCATAAAGGGGAGGTGGTAATGCATAACAAATATTTTGACAGGCTGTTAAAATCTGGAGATGATGTGTGTAAAGAGCCTGACACATAGTAGGTGTATGAGTCAGGTTTCTCCAGAGAAGTAGAATCAGTAAGATGTGTGGGGCTGGCAGGTCTGAATCCTGTAGGGCAGGCAGCAGGCTGGAGAGCCAGGAAGACTTGGTGTCACAGCTGAAGTCTGAAGGCATATGGAGGCAGAATTCCCTCTTCCTTGGGGGATGTCAGTCTTTTTCTCTTGGTCCTCAGATGATGGGATGAGGCCCATCTATGTTATGGAAGGTAATCTACTTTATCAGAGTCTACTGATTTAGATGTCATCTCATCTTAAAAAAACACCTTCATAGCAGTATCTGGACTGGTATGTTCGATCAGCTTTCTGGGGATGGTGCTTTAGCCAAAATGACACCTAAAATAAACCGTCACAATAGGTGTTCATTGAAAGGTACCTACACTTGTTAAAACACCATAGAATTCTATATATAAGACCTGAGGTCTCTCTCTGGAGAACCTCAGCCCCCTGGCCACTCTCCACTTCTTCCTGGCCGTTGCTTGGATAGTGGCTCCTATTGGCTCCTCTTACTTTCTGTCTCGCTCTTGTTTCCTTGATGTTTCCATGTGAATAGCACGGTTTAGGCCAAGGGTGCTGCTGGCTCTCAGTGTCCCAATGCCACTGCACCAATAAGGCAAGTGATACCTGATCCCATACACAAGATGGGAAGACACCTCTTCTCCATTCTTTGTGTTCTACTTTACCACCTGTGCCCTAAAATAGCACTTTTCATCTGCCAGAGACCCATAAAAACCTATCACAAAAATAGCCACTTCAACTTCTAATTTGGCCTTGCTCTCAGTTGGTGCCCAAAACAGTCCCTGAAAGAAAGGACAGTGATTGCTGGCCCAATCACGTCCATTACTGCTGTATCTCCCAGGTGCATCAAACTCCTTTCTCTGTTTTCAAACAATCCTCCCCTCTTCCAACAAAGACCAAGTCAACACAGGGCATCATTCTTCCTCAGAATCCATCAGGACATGCAAATTGCTTTAGAGATGAACGGTCCAGTTTCCCCCAACCAAATTCAAGTTGAGCTCAGTCGATGCACTCTTAAAAATAATTATTTTATTTTACAAATGTCCTGTAAACTGAGAGTTAAGTACTGGCATTATAATTCACTTGAAAGATGATTTTGAGGTGCAAAGCAAATAGGCCTGAATATCTATACCCTTTAATTACAGAATACACATTTTCTCCAAACATTATCTCCTCCCACTCAGGAAAACAGCTGAGTATCTTTGTTTTCCCCCCATCAGATGTTTTTATTATCATGTTCAAGGCTTTTGATTAAGTTGGCATTGTAGGAAACCCTTTTCTATTTTCTTTCATGTTTTTCTTGACAAGTCTGAATCAGTAATTCTGGCTGGTATTACAGGCTCATGTTTTTGGGTACATTCGTTTATCGTGGAATGAGTCACTTTGCTGTTTTTGTTTCCATATTATTCTGAAAGGCACCCACAGAAACATTACAAGAATGCAGAGTCGCAGCAGATACATTCTTATGCTGGGTCTGCACTTTGTCTCCACAGTTAATCTAGCCGACACAGCATCATCTTTGAACAATAGAAGGTAATGGCCAGGGATAAAATCATGGGCTTGGAGAAAACCACATTTGCCACCCTGAATGTTCACCCCACGTTTAATCTGAAGACAGATATTCTAAAGAAGTTATTTTTTATGGCGTCTGTCCTGGGCTCCCAATAGTGAAATTTTTTTACCTGGTATTTCTTTGTTTTTTATTTGCTTTTACTATTTCCTTAATTTTAAATTCTAAGCCCCTGGGTGTTTTGTTTATAAAAAGAAGTCTCAATTTTCCACTTTCTTTATGCTTTCTTAACCATTTTCACTTTTGCTAAGAGGAAAGGAGAATATATACAATATTTTTGCATGAAAGGAGACTCTTTTATGGCATTATATCAAAAATATAAAACGAAAATTAATTATCAGTATACCAAATGTAAATTGATGAATGAGATTTATTCACCTGAATATATTTGTACAAGTAAACTCATGGGAAGCAGAAATTAGATGTCATTTCTGACTCAGGTTCCTTGATTTAAATGGTAACAGAGGATCTGTTATCTGGAAAGGCTACAGGTTTTCATAGGGAAATGCAGGAGCCATTCCAAATGCTTAAGGCAGCAGCACAATTCTTTTAAATCACATTTTTCTTGGAAACCTACATATAAACAAAAGCATAAAAAGGGAGTTCTCTTATTCAAAGAGTGGGAAGAGGGTAGTGTGTGTCAGATCTCACCTCATTGGCCTCCTTCCAAATTCTGAGATACCACAGGCCCCCGGCACTGGCTCCCACCCAGGAGTTCAGATTGAA
This sequence comes from Aethalodelphis obliquidens, assembly GCF_003676395.1. Classification (NCBI taxonomy): domain Eukaryota; kingdom Metazoa; phylum Chordata; class Mammalia; order Artiodactyla; family Delphinidae; genus Aethalodelphis; species Aethalodelphis obliquidens. The sequence continues at coordinate 6,089,579 of NW_020837959.1, forward strand.
AACCCTGCACTAGAAGCATCCTGGCATTTAAATCATGAATGCAAACGTGTAGAGAAAATGATGCAGCCATTTATGTCTCCCCTGTTACCTACGCGAAGTCCTGGAGGGTGGTCTCTAAACCAGTTCCTTCAGGTCTTTGGAGGGTCTCTGTACAGACTCTCCTGTGAGCGCCTCTAGCCAGTGCCTGGAGGCGAGCTGGCTACGGTAAAATACTGACTTGAGCTTGCTAGTACCATGTGCTCATATTCCCAAGGTAGTCTCCATGCTGGGAGGGAGGACAGATTTTCCTCTCTTTGTCTGCATTTAAAAAAAAAGTGTCAATGATCAAGTCTAGATTCATTCCAACTTCAGTTATTTCCTGACACTTCGTGGATACTCAGACACTTAATAACAGCATTGAGGACCCTTCCCTCAAAATTGTTGACGTTTGCCTTATAAGGGTGGTAGAAGTGAGAGTGTATATTTTTAATTCTGAAGGAAGTCTTTATGTATCCATAGGAAATACCGTGCTTTATCCTATTTTCTCACTCTGTATGTATTTGAGTAAAGACCACTTAAAAGTTTCCTCACATCAATAGAGATCACTGAGCTAGAGATTGCTTGTTGAAAAATTTATGGGCATAATGTATCTTCAAAAGAGTGATATGTTTTTTATTTTTGTGGCATAACATAAATGGATTCATAGAAATAGATCTGTCTGCTAAGGAACCACAATGATTAAAAATTTAAGAAATGTTGAGTTTCTCCTCGCTGGAAGTCTGTAATGACCTAATGGCCATGGGTCACTGATATCAATGAGGAGATTGCCATTCAAGGTCCCTGCCAAATTAATGATTGTATGGAAAACCTGGCTTACTTATCAGAAAGGGTACAAAGCAATAGACTTACTTACTGGGAGTCAAAATTTTGATAATTTTTTGTATAGTATTTTGTTGTAAATTTGGTACATTAACCCTTATTATTGGAGCTGACAAATTAAATTGAAGTCTGTATTATGGAATGTCATGAACTAAAAACTTGCATCTGTATCAAACAATTGCAAAAAAGTAGAGTGCCAAAATTTGATGATTTCCTGTAAAATTGAAATGCTACAGATGAATCCTCATGGTGATTTAAGTTTTGTCACACACACACAGACATATACACAGAACAAAACTTTCTTCCACGATATTAAAAAAAAACTTGGTTTGGAAAAATCTAAGTATTTGGCACTGATTTAAATGTACAGATTTCCCAGTGTACTTTATGTTTAGTACCTTAGCATAATATTGATTTTAATAGATGCTCCATTTCTTACTGATGTAAATATATTTAAGCGATAATACATCTATTTAGAATCAATTTTCATTAATGAGGCTGAGGCACCCTCTGTCTAGATTCTCCCAATTTTGGGTAAGTCACTTTGGTAGCTGCATTAGCTCTTCTAGGCCACTTGAGGACCTACTTAGTGAATTAAGTGGTACCCCTAATAAAAGAAATCATGTGACTTCCAATGAAACTAATTTATAACTGAGAACTGTGAAACCATTTAAGCCAGAATTAGTGTTTTTGAACGGATTAGCATAGAACTCATAGTTTAAAATCTTCCAATAGCATGCAACTTTTGTATTTTCTAATTTTGTTACATTTTAATTTGAATATTTATCCCAAAATATTTTTGAACCTAGTCATTTGATTCTTTAAAAAAGATTAGACTAAAATATGCAGAAGTCGCTTTAGCCATACATTTTTAAACTGGAATCATAATTAGTCAGAAGGGGAAAATCATTTTAGTGGAAAATAAAATTAAAAAAAGCTAAACATTAACTGCTGAAGTTTCTTTTTGCCCTTTGCAAATTCTTTCTACATGATATCATTTGCTATGTATTTTTGAGTGCATATTTCCAAAGAAATTACTTTTTGGCTTAATGTAAAATCCTAGGCAATTAGATGCAAAAGTGTAGTAAAGCAACATGAAAATTGCCAATTTAAACACAGGGAAGCAAAACAGTCCAGGAGTTAAAGTTCTGACAGTTATGTTAAATACACACTTGGCACTGCCCACTAGGTAGGCAGACACACAGGGCTATTTTCACAGTCACGGAGGAACTCTAAGTGAAACAGTGTTGAACTTACCTTTGGTAGAAAAACAACATAATTTCCAGGTAATTTTCAGACTGTCCACACCTGAAATATTTTGCGAAAATGATGAAAAAATGTAAATGTCCCCAGGATAAATAGATCTAAGATAAATAGTCCATGAGGCTGCATTTAGGCGTTCTTAGGCAGGCAGACATGGAAGTGACATTTGATGATAGCCATTTCAAGGCTAGAGAAGGTTACTTCTTTACAAAAGAAATATGTAAATTATTAACAAAAGAACTTTAACATATATACAAGTTGATACATTACTTAACAAACCAAACTGTCCACATAGGTTACTTCTTGCAGCAAAGTACTGTAACCGCCCAGCAAAGCCTAGAAGAAGCTGAAATATGGGTACACCTGACAATGTGATATTTTCCTAATCAAATATCCTAATGTTTGTTTTTGACTTTCAAACACTGAGTTGCAGTATAGGCACAAATAACCAGACAGACCCGAGTTCCAATTCTGGCCTGCAGTTGGATACTGTAAGGCAAGTCGTTTCTGATCCTCAGTTTCCTCATCTATAAATTTAAAATAATCCTACATTATCATGTTCTAGTGAAGAGTAAAGAGGGTAACGTAGAAAGAATTATGCACGCAAAGGGCCTGACAGGAAATACAACAAACTGCAAAGTGAAATGGTGATTATCATCATGATTTTTATTATAGCCAATAGGTTGCCGGAGATTTTTAGAAGATGATGTTCTGAGATTTCTACTTAAGAATATGCATACGGTTACCAAGAGATAGACATTCGAGATTGTGTAACATGCTCTGGAAATAAAGTCCATGGAAAACTTTCCTACTCCACTGTTATTATTTAGTTTTCTCTTCTTGCATAGATATTAACTGTCCCGTTCCCAGCTTTCTCTCTCAAGTTTATTTAAAAAAAAAAAAAACTATTATGAGTATTTACTGTGTACCTGACACTCAGTGGAGGATAAAGTAGTGAAGAAGTAAACATAATCCCTGACCAGTGGGGTTTATAATATAATGGATGTAATGGTGGCCATTCTTGGCTTTTGTGTTTGTTTGTTTCCTCCACCTAAGGGAGGGTAAAGGGCATGTGTGAAATATAAAAAAATATATTCTTTCTTTTTCTGCTAATTATAATAAAATGTTAGAAGTATGGGAGTGGTAGAACAGAAAATAGAGGAATTATAATAAAACTCAGAAAGATATCCAAGTCCAAACCAAACTATCCAAATTTATAACACAGACCAAGAAAATAATCAGAAGAATAGAATTCATGCTCATTTCTATTGCCCTATCAAATCAACCACTTTTATTCTCCATGCTCCTTCTGTCTTTAACATGCCTAACTGGGTATCTTGGGCTGGCTTGGTTGGAGCACAGATGTTATTAGTGCAGATCATTTCTATCCCTCTTTCCTCCACACACCACCTGTAAATCTACTTCTATTTATTTGTATATTTGTAAGTTTTTGTGTTGTGACAGGAAAAGAATGGGAAGGGTTTAGGGTAGAAAAATTTGAAGGGATTACTAGGCAGAAACTGAAGGGAAGCTGATATTACATGGTGGTAGTTCCCAAGTCATAAAAATTCAAATTTTTGCCTTGAGTGACTTATTGGACCACAGGACAGAAGATAAGGCCAAAAGCCCTGAAAAGCTGGAGACTCTAGTAGAAGACCTTACCCAAATTAAGCAGAAAACTTAGGGATTTCCCCTCTGGTAAGTCTGAATCAGAAGTGAAAGTCAAGTCTGGAATAAGAATCGAAGGCTTCACATTTTTCAAATCAGTTTCTAAGCATGATGTGCAGCACACAGTATAAGTTGGCCAAGTACAGGTAGAAAATTCTCTGTGAATGGGAACCAACAAGAACAGCCCACAAAGTCTATGAATATTGGGAAGTATCAGACGCAGCCTAGAAAACAACACTATTTACTATATTTAAAGGGGAAAAGATAAGTGCATGCAAGGAAACAGGTAACCATATAGGTGATCTGAAATATTTGAAAGAAATCAAAGGGAAATTCTATAAATGAAATATAGATAACTGAGACAAAAAGTCAATAAATAAAATCAACACTACATTAGAAATAGATGAAGATAGAATTAAGTGAGTGAGAAGAGGTCAGAAGAAGTTATGTAGAATAAAGCAGAGAAATAAGGAGTCATGGAAGACAGTGCGACATTATGACATAAGTTAGATCAAAGTCCTTGAAGGAGGAGAGAATGAGTTGAGATAATATTTGAAGAAATAATGATTGGGAATTTCCAGAACTGTTGAAAGACACCAATACTCAAGTTCAAGAATTTCAACAAATTTCAGATCTATAAATGTGAAGAAATTTAGATATGGACATATCAGGGTGAAAATGCAGACTATCAAAACCAAGTGAAAAAATTTTAATGTAACCAGAAAAAAAAAGATTGAAAGAAATTAATCTGAAAGGAGAAACATTTCGTCAGTAATTGATTTCTCAACAACAGCAATATAAGCTAAAAGTGGAATGGTATCTTCATGGGCTGGATAAAATAACTGCAAACCTTAGAATTTTATACTAAGTGGAAATTTCTTTCAAGCATCAGAACAAACACTAGACACTATCAACAGAAAAATACTAAAATAATGTGCTATCAGCAGACCCCATTAAAAGTAATTTTATATTATGAACTTTAACCAAAAGGAAAGTTAACCCTAATGGAAGGTCAAGATGGAAGAAAAAGAACAAAAAGTTAAGGTAAATATGCAGATTAATCTAAATAAGCTTTCCTTGTAAAATCACATGTATTCCCTTATGGAGTAAGTAAATATGAACAAAATGTAGAGTTAAAATATTCTCCACCACAGCATATTTTTCAAGTAAGGGATAGAAATAAGAGAAAAGGGTTGTATTGCCATTATATAATTCAGGAGGTGTATAAAGATACCACTTCACTGTGTACTTAGATAAATTAGGTATATGTGATAACATTTCTAAACAAAGAATAGAAATATAGCATGTAATTCCTGAAAAGGTTGTGAACCTATTCTTGAGTGAGACAATATTATTCAACCAGAGAAGCAGGACTGGTAGAAGAAGGTCATATCAGGGGCCGCTGGAATCCCAGGGGCATGAGCTTGAAATCCACGTTTGAGAAAAGGAGCAGGGGGAGAGAAAAGGGGCAGAGAGAGTAATTGCAGGCCCAGCTGTTAACTGGAGTCTCTGATCTTCAGGGAGGACTTGTTCTTTCTTCTTAAAGAGAAGACCAAATCAGGCCAGGAAGGATAATATTCCATTTGATCAACACAAGATCAACTGATTTGGGATTTCAGTCCTATGTGTACATCCCTTCACAGCAGCACCTAGAGTAGCATTTGGTGGCGAGGCTTGGGCCTGCTACAGAATAACTGCCTTGCTTCTTCCCCTGATCCTCCCCAAGACAGTCTCCCTGGGAGAATCTCCACCCTGGCTAAAACGCACAAGAAGCAGAACCCTGGAAACCGTGGTTCAGCTGAATGAATTTGGCATATAACAAATGCATCATAACATCCATTTTAAGAAATTATAAATTAAGAACAAAATAAACCAAAAGACGAAGAAAGAAGAAATAATAGATATAAAAGCAAAATTTAATGAAATCGAAAAAAGAAAATAAGAAGGTCAATAGAACCAAAAATTGGTTCTTCGAAAAGACAGAGAAAATTGGCCAAAGAAGGGTGAGTTAGAATAAAGAGAGAGGAGTGAGAGACACACAAATATTTGTAAAGAATTGAATCCTAAATGTTACACACTCGAAAAAGAGAATAGGGAATTTTATAAAACTTCTATGCCAAAAAACTTGAAAATTTAGATTAAACTGATGAATTCCTAAATATATCTTACTTGAATCATGTTGGAAAATGGTGTAGTGGTGTCAACTCAAAAAATTGAATCAGTAGTCAAATATCTTCTGTGGAAAATAAGAATTTCCTTATGGTTTCTAGGAATGCTTACACCAAATATTATATATATATATTTTTTTCAGTTTCACACACTAATAAATACAGAATTTACAGAACTCATCTCACTCATGAGGCTATCGTAACCTGATTCCAACTTTTACAAAACATTAGAAGAAAGGAAAACTATACACCAATACTGGTTACAACCATGTACACAAAATTATAAAGCAAAATTAGTAAGTCAAATCAGGCATGCATCATAAAAAGGACTGTACATCTAATCAACTTTGGTTTATCCCAGGAAGGCAATGTAGGTTTAAATTATAAATTTGGTCTTGTATTTCATTCATGTTAATATATTAATGATGAAAATTATACATACAGAAATATGATAAAATTCACTATCCACTTATGATTTTTTAGAAGTCATTTAGCAAAGAAGAAATAGATCATTTCTATTCTGTAGATAAAGAATATCTACCAAAAATCTACCACAAGCATCATAACTGTAAAATAGTGAAAGCTTTCTTTGAGTTCAAAACAAGGATGTCTGCTTTTCTCATTCATATTCAGTATGATAATGTGCTAGCTAGTAGTCCAAGGTAAGAAACAGAAAATATAAAATGTGTGCAGTATGGGAAGGAACAAAGTGCATAATTGTGCCGGTAGAAAATGCAAATGCATCTATATCTTTTTTTAAAAAATAAAGATTTCACAAAGCAGTTATGAGAAAAAAAGTGAAATAAGTCAAAAAAGATGGTGGAAAATACAGAGAGTAGTAAGAATGAAGTAGCCTTACTAGCTATTACTGCATTTTATAAGGCTACCAACAGTAAAACAACGAACTTCAAGAGCATGCATACATGAAAAATGAAGCGCTCCATATATAAAATCCAGATATGTACTTAAATGCACAGAGCAATTTGTTAAAAGCTAAATGTGGCATTTCATAAAGTAGGAAAATGATTAACAAATGGTAAGAGAAATACTGTTTAGCCTCTGAAAAATAAAATGAACTTTAATTTCTACTTTCTACCTTATATCTAATATGTCCCCCAAACATCAAAGTATCGATGAAAACAAAAGTACTAGAGGAAAGCATGGGAGTTACTGGTTTTGTTTGTTTGTTTTGTTTTTAATGATCACATAGTAAGGAAGGCCATTTTGGGTATAAGACACAAAAATCATAAAAGACTGATATATACTTGACTACTGAAAATTTTTAAAAGCTGTAGTGAAAAAAATTAAAAATCTGAAAACAAAATGACAGACTGGGAAAGATTGAGACATGAATTAAAACACATGGCTTATTTCCTTAATACTTTAATATATTAAAGAGATTCTAAAAATTTAGTGAAAACAAACAACACAGTTCACTAGAATCATAGGCAAAGGTTATGAACAAAAAGTTTCCAGAGAGAAGTCTTTCAGATAAGTAAAAGGGTGCTCAAGCTTTCTCATGTCAAGAGAAGTGAGAAAATCAAGGCAACAGTAGTTCACTGATGGGCAAAAACTGAAGCCTTTAGTGAGTGGTACACCCTGTCCCAAGGTTGTGAGAGAATAGACCCTTTCCCATGGGTGTAAATATCCATAATCTCTCTGCAGGACTATTGTATAATATCCATCAAAACTTGATAGGAATAACTTTTCTACCTCCTGATTCTACTATTTAGTATGAAGTCTACTGATATACCCCCTATGGATAAAATTAGACATGAGCAAGAATAATTACTGTGGCTTTATTTGTAATACTAAGAGAATAGAAATAACTTCATGTAAATATAGATGATTGGATAATAATTATGGGATACCGGTTTAATGAAATATTAGGCATTCCTGAAAAAGAATAATGCAGTTCTTACATATCCATATGGAGTTACCTTTCAGATAATTTTCTGCATACATTGCCCTTTGTGTGGGAAAATGTATGTGTACACGTGCACACACAGACATATGTGTAGAATCTTCTGATTATCTCTGGAGAGATGCTCAGGAAAAGGATTGTCCATATGGAGGGAAACCAGGTGTTTGGGAATAGCCAGGGCAGGGAAAATTGATATTTCTTCTATCCCTTGCACCTTTTAAATCTTACCTCATATGTATTAATATTCACAAAATAAATATATCTTTTAAAAGTTGATGTGATACTGTTTTTTTAGTCAAAAAACATAGTTAAAATAAAAATACCTCCATAGTTATAAACTGCACACAGTAGAGAATATTGCTAGGAAGTATACCCATTTTATAGGTGATTATATTAAAGTTCTAGAGCTTAATTACCTTCTCCAGGCCATCCAAATATTGACAAAGTTTAAATTTAAATTCATATCGCTCTACGAAATCCAGCCTCTTCTGTTATTTCATACCCCCATATTCTACTTTTTAAAAATTCTGTACATTTGCAGCTTTATGAAATGTGGCAATAGCAAAATTCAACAGAAAAGAATTGGAGTTAATTGTTTTAATAAAATTCGACATGAATCCCCCAATCTAAATACAGTGTCTGGTATGTGGCATAGGCTCAGTATATATTTGTTAAACAAATAAGTAAATGAATAAAAGAATGAATGAGTTAGAGAATGAATGGTGCGTGTTGCCTTTGAAGGTTCTTGGTGTGGCGTGTGATATGGAATACTCTTGAGAACTGTTTTTATCTAGTTGAACTGAGGCATTCTATGACACAAGTATTTTTTCAGATTAACTGAAATTTGATACTGTATTTATTTTATGTAAATTCCCCAAATGAAAGGAAATCTTTTTCTCTCCCTGTCCATGTAAATTAGTAGGATACATCTATCTCAAATTATAGAGTAATATTTAAATGTATTTGTCGGTCTATTTATAGATACACCAAGGTACAAGATAAATTATTTGAGCTTTTTATCCAGATCTTCTTATTGAAATTGTCAATGATTTTTACTGTGAAGGTGTGGCAATATGACATTACCTCCAGAGAGCTCCAGAGCAGCAAAAGCATTCACAGATCCGAATGCATCTCCAAGTGCCAAGAATATAGCTGATACACATGGGAATTGTTCCAAAAGACCCATATGGCAATGTGAGTTGAACATCTTTTACAGCAGCAATTCCATTCTAGCCCAAGTTCTTTCCCTTAAATAGCACCTCTTTTATTTCCTGTAGTCAAAACTGGCTGTACAATCTCCACTCTTGCCAAAGTCTGTGTCTGGGATGTGCATCTCCAGGAACCAAAGCACTAAACCTTTCTTTTCACTAGCCTGCTCTGCCAAAATCCATCTTGACACACCTTAAATTTCATTAGATCAAAGGCTGAAAATTATGTGCCATCAGAAGTAGAAAGATAAAATGTTTATCTACCGCATTAGGGGTGTGCGATGTTTTTAAAGCACTTGAAGTTTGAGTGAAATATTATTACATGTCTCTCCAGTGCAGCAGGGCTTACTTCCGTGGCGTAGTTGATGGGTGTATTGTAATAGGCTGGTGGCAAATTCAAAGTGGCATATTCAGTGTGTGTTTAGGATGTTTATACGTTCCCTGATTCTTGTGGTCGTCAGTCTAATTGGAAATAAGGTTTACGTGGTGAGAACAGTGGGGCAGTGACACGCAATACTATATGAGCGAGTCCTGCCTCTGGCACACCATTGCTTTTAATGGATTGCTACATATTTGGAAAGTTTTATAATTTCTCCTTAAAAAATAACCCCATAAACGTCAGGAAGAATATTTTTCCTCCTAATGGAGTTTGCATGCCAGGTTGACTTGGCTGCTGTGTCTGTAGGTGGGCTGGGGTAAAGGCCAGGGGGATTGAAAGAATTTTCTGAAATATGTTTCTTTTTTTAGGACTATTTCCTTAAGTAAGGCACTGTGTTTCAAATCGGTAAACAGGTTTCAAATTGGTAAACAGTTAACACTGTCATCAAACATGTTTTGTTAAAAGGTCTGATGGAATTCTCTAAAATCCATAGATCTGAATAATCCACTACCCACTCAAATGTGCATTGAGATAACAAAATTAACAATTTGTCCTGTTGCCAAAATTACATTTTTCTCGTGAAACTTAACTATTATATGCCCTTGGTGTTTTTGCAACCTTAATTTTTTTTGGATTATTATGTAGATTTAAAAACTTGTTAACTTTTGGGAATATTTTATATGTGTGTGTGCTACTTAGAAAATACATTTTAAACACAATAATCATATAATATTTTGTATTGCATGGTTTCATAGTAGGTAACTAAAAACCATTTTTCTTTAAATAATTAGACTAAGTTTCAGGAGGTACGAAGTTATCCTGGCATGAAATTCTCTGAAAAATTCACTTGAAAATAATTTTCATTATCTTACACTCTGAGTAGAGAAAATTGAAATTAGTTTGTTTTATCATTGGTTTCTAAGAACATACATGACTTTACCTAGAATTTCTTAGGAGGATAAACGTATTCTCAAAGTTGTTTTTGGAAGCACATATTTAATGGAATAATCCATTTTTCATTCAGTCATTTATAAATTCAGTATCTAACTTGGAAGATAATAATAAAAAACTTATCTGTTCATTTATTAAAAACATACAGTTAACCTCCAATATACGTTGTCTTGTATTATGCATAGAGGATTAAAACAATATTGATGGCTCAGATTCATTTAATACAGATAGTGTTGAGATCCTATTCCATGAAGTTTGTTAGGTTGTTTAAAAGAAGTAAGGCCCATACATAATAGAATATGTCAAACTCAAAAAAAAGAAGACACCACCGCCATATAGTTATTGAGCCCCTTTAGTATGATGCTTTATATGTTACACTGTGAAGAATGCTAACTTTTTAAGATGCTTGCAGTCATGTGATGACAAGAGACGTCCAATGACATAATCTCCACACCGCATGGTGGTGAGTGCTCTGGGGCATGTGGCTAAGCTGTTTCAGGGACATGAGAGACACCTACACAGAGAAGCTAGAAAAAGCATCAAGGAAGATAGAACTTTCAAATGTAGGTCTTGAGATTCTTTCTAAGCAAAGAACTAGCTTGAGCCAAGGCACAGAAGTCTATTAGAGTTCGACATATTTTGATAAATGGGGAAGGGAGGAAATTTGGTGTGGTTGGAGTCTTAAGTTTTATGGGAGAGAATGGCCAAGGATGAGCCCAGAGGTGATGGTTGGTGGCAGACCTTGAAGGTTTTCCATCCATATGCCGAGAAATCTAGGCTTTACTTTTGGGCCTGAGGGGGGGTGGGGACAGCCAAAGTTATTGAAGTGACAGATTCCATTTTGGTTTAGAAAGATCTTCTGCTGATTGAGAAAGAGTAGATTGCAATGGGGAGAGGCAGGAAGACTTCCAATTTCAGTGGTCCTTGTGGAAGGTGACTTGTGATTGTGGAATTGGGGAAAAGAGGCAAGAGAGCTTGGGCAGGATTTGCTGGCCAGCTGGACATCAGTGATGATACATGGAAAAAAGCCAAGGAGTAACAACCTGGGCAGTGATATCATTAGCCAAAATTGGGGGTGTCATTTTTATAGAATGGATTCAAATAATATTGACCAGGTGAAACTTGAGTGAAAGAGCTGTGATTTCAGAAAACTAAGATTTTTAAATTCCAAGTATAAAAGTTGAAAGTCATTTTAACTGTGGTTTTTCCCACAGAAACTGGTTTAAACAGTTAAAAAAACAAAACTAAACTAAAACAACCACAACACTGCATTTTGAAACTCTTTATCTCACTATTGGCTCAATTTAAATGATTTATCCAGCATATATTCATACTGCCTTTGATAAATCCCCAGTTAATTTTTTTGGGACAGCACAGCAAGGGGTTGTCATGCCTGAAGGGACAAAGGGTTGGACAGAGATGAAAACTGGGGACAATGAGAGTGTAGGTCAGAAACTGCTGAGTGGGCAGGGGCTCTGCCTGAGATCAGAGGGGTGGGAGGGTGGGGAGGGCTGCCAAGGCTGTTGCCAGGCTGCCACTGGGTGTGAAGAGCCAAAGGCATAGTCCAGAGGGGCCATTTGAGTGGCCTAGGGAAATACCAGCAAGCTAACTGGGAGCTAATAACTGTATCCTTGTAAATCTATGTCTGCTATCATAGAAACAGCTTTAAACACTCCCAGCTGATGCTGGGTGGGAGCTGGTGTCTTCCTGTGAAATGTGCTCCACCTAAAACTATCTTACTGCAAGATACTGTGCTAGTTCGCTCCCATTGCCTGGTAAGTTTTGGACTTATCTTGCCAAGGGTGTGATCCCAAAATAGGGTGGAATGATATGAAGTGGTGGGTGGTGCTTCTGGCACCTACAGAGTTGGCCTCCTGAAAATCTCCCTGTTATTTGGACTGCAGAAATGTGAAGGGGCCATTCATCTGGTGAAGTACAGCCGCAGGGCAGACGTGGACCCTCACCCAGGGCCTTCAGGGAAGCGAGTTCTGGATTTTATCCTGGGCACAGAAGAAACTGTATAGCAGTGCAGAACTATGGGTAGCTTTTTCTTTAAGCCTATCTGTACTTCTAATTTCTTTGCATATTAAGAGTGAGAGCTACTTTTCCTACTAAGCTAGGTCTTACTTTACCATTTTTATTTATTTATTTATTTATTTTTTATTTTTATTTTTTTTTTGCGGTACGTGGGCCTCTCAGGCTCCAGAGCACAGGCTCCGGACACACAGGCTCAGCGGCCATTCATGGGCCCAGCCGCTCCGTGGCACGTGGGATCCTCCTGGACCAGGGCATGAACCCATGTCCCCTGCATCGACAGGCGGACTCTCAACCACTGCACCACCAGGGAAGCCCACTTTACCATTTTTAAATGTGTTAAACTATTTGTGGGTCTCCCCTGAACGATCACCAGGTTTTCCATGTGCCCCTGACGTTATGGGGATGGTCTTTTAGAAACATTCCGTCTGTGATATCAACCCAATTAAAAAGCAAAAACAAACAACTAGACCAGACTTTTCAAATCCTGAAACACCAAAAGTTCTCCTTGATCTTTTAGTGAATATGAGTTATTTAAGTTAAAAAGTATTTATATGCTGTTAAATAAATTTTTTGCCAAATAATCTGACTCCATGATGCAGTGTAGTTATAATCCTGTGTAGTTAACCTTGTTTTTCTCTGGAGTCCCGTTCTTTGATTTTATGAGTTCTAAGATATTAATTTCATTTATTTTTTTGATATCTTCCAGTTTGCCCGAGTCCAGGCAAAATGATCCACAAAAATCATAGTCAAGGGATTCTGAAGAGCCGTTTAGGAGACCCCAATTCCCGGTATGGGCTGGCCTAGAGCTGCTAGTGAAGTGAATGGTCTTTAAAGGCTTTTACAGAAAGTTCAGTCTATGACTCACACTAGTATTGAGAAACTTCCTTGAAAGTCACTCCCTGAGACTGAAGTGTATCTTCCACTGTCACTGCTGTGTAAACTCACACCTTTTTTTCTCTCCAATTGGCCATTCTTCGGCATGGTACTTCAGCTTCTGAGTCTACAAGGACTTAGCATACAATACTATATTGTTATTTACACGTTCTTATTTCATTATGTCTCTCTACTGGGATTATTTTCTTGATTTGTGATTAACTCATCCAAAGCGAGTCACGAGTCCTTTTAACCACCTTGTTACATGTTTTAATTTGAATGTGGTGTTTCTGTATCAGAAGGGGGGAAAGGGCTGACATTTAAAGAACAGAGTTTGAGTCCATTTCTCACCTGGCAAGCCAGTTATCTATGTTTAACAAACTAACCCCCGAACACAGTGGTTTTAAAACAACCACCATCTTACCATATTTCTTAATTTTGTGGGTCAGGAATCGGCCAGAACTCAGCTGGGTGCCTCTTCTGTTTTATGTGTATTCGGGGAGGCCACTTAAGAGACATACAGGTGGTGGATAGGCTTGTCTGGAGTGTGTACAAGATGGTTTTGCTCATGTATCTGGCCCTTGGCAGGGATGCTAGAAGGCTGAGCTCATCTGGAACTGGTACCCACCGCACCTACCTGTGGCCTCCCTAGCATGGCAGTCTCAGGCTGATGGTACTTCTGCAGGACACCCAGTGAGGGTTTTCTAAGACAACAGGTGCAAAAGTGCTGCTTATGACTAGTCCTGCCAGGGCCAGAGAGTTACTTCTGGTGGATCCCATTGGATAAACATGTCACGAAGGTCAGTTAGATTCACTTCTCACTGGGAGGACTAGCAAAGAATCTGTGCTAGCTCTAGTTTAACATACCTGGGTAATTTTTGCCTGGTACGATTTTTTTTTTTCATAATCTCATTTTCATGATTTTTCTTCAATGAGAGTAAAATAGTGCCAGCCTCATTGAGTTCTTATGAGGATTGAATAAGCTTCATGAAATTACTTCTTGAATTGTTATTTGCATTCCTTATTAATTTGTTCTTATTGGAATCAATTTTGTTTCTGGTCCCATTTTTAATTATTCATTATTCTGAATTTGGATCTCATCCTCAAGTTGGCACCATTTTACCTCTTGTGGATACTTGTATTATGTCCCCAATTTAATAACATCCTTTTTGATGCTGTCTTCACTGAGTGTGATCTATATGATCCCCTGGTGGGTCTTAGAGTTCTAATTATGTCTGCCCACAAGTTAGATTTCTTTCTCCACCTATCCTTAAAAATATGTCATCTCTATTACACAGGGAGTGGTTGATGGCTTTGAACATACTCTTTTCTCTGGAAGAAGCTCTCTTTCAGATATCAAGTGTCTCTCGCTATTTACTCAGATCTTTTCTAAAAAATCATCTTAGCTGAGAGGTCTTTCTTGAGCACCTTGTCCTGAACAGCACTGGCCCTCATGCCCTGTTGGGTTACTGTCTATACTTTTATCCTGTATTATCCTTTTTTTTTTTCAAATCACTTTCACCACCTGACATAATGTGAATGTGTTTACTTACTGTATGTCTTCACCAACTGAATGGAAATTTCATGACAGCAAAAATGTGTTTCTTCAGCTCTGAATCCACAGGACACAAAACAGAGTCTGGCACAAAGTAAGTGTTCAATAACCAAAATAGATAAATGATTGAAAAAGCTTTGGGGGATGAAGATCACACACAAGAAGCTAAAACAATTACTAAAAAGTCCTTTTATGTAGGCCAATAGGTATCAAATTACTGCTTGTGAAATTTTATTTCATTGGCTATGATGTATTTCCGAAATAAATTTAGATGTGTCTGTATAAATAGAACTGAACTGCAGATTGTAATCAAGATGCTTTTCTTGCTCATTTTCTCTTATTTTGACTCTTCATCATATTAGGCAGCCCTACTCCCACCCCAGAGGTTAAATGCTTGGTTTGGGTTGTGACCTCACCCATACCCACAGAACGGTTGGTTCAGTGGTCGGTTGCACATCTGGCCCGTGATGTCCGTGGTCGAGTGAATGTTGTGGGAAAATCCCATGTTTGGATAATGATACCACAGAAGGCAGCGTCTTCAGAGTGGTCTGGCTGGCAAGACCCGACTCTGGAGTGACCCCAGTTGGATTGGCCGGACTGACTGCCAGGTGGAGCTGTCAGTCCCCTCTGAGCAGGGAACTGGGGTGGAGAAACATTTGTCTGACCAGTTTTACCACCTTAACATGGGTTTGAGTCTTCTGTTTGCATGTAAACTAAAGAAAACGGGAAAAAACCATGTAGAACCAGTGCATCTCATCAAGACATGTTAGTGGTTGGTTGTCTTTAGTCATCACATCAACACTTCACCTTCTGCATTTTCACATTTTTGTTGTCTCGTAGACAGAAGCCCCTCAACCATAATGAAAAGTCATGATAATTAACCACATGTTCTTCATTATGCCCGGGGCTTTGAACGTGTCTCCCCACAGCTAGTAGACATTTCAGCCACGTGTAGGATAAGAAACTACAGGATTTCAGAATCTTTTCTTTTAAGGAAAATGAGCAGCAGAATTTTAAAGCAGAAGCATGAAATGCGAGTGATTGCAAGTCTCACTGAAGTGGCAAATAACACGCTCCATGTTGAGTATCTGATATTTGCTTTCTGGTGCGCTTTTGATCTCAGAACACCTAGCAGGGCTGGGGTGGATGGAGTTTTGCTGACTTGTTGCATCAGTGCTAAAGATGAAAGAAAACAGTCTCCGCATTCACCCTGGTGTTGATTGTCCTATAAATAGGAAACTAGTCAGTTAACCTTGCCTGTTGTCATACCGAGAGCTTTATTAAAAATAAGCAGTGCGTGCCAGGGTAGCTGAATGTGGGATTTCTGCTTAGATGCCCACAACTCTTTCAAATACTTCATTAAAATGTGCACGAGGACTCCTTCGGTGCTGTGAGCAAAAATATTGTTATGGAAACTGAGGTCTGTTATCATAGCTTCGGTGATTTGCAGTGATTATTTAATAAATGAGTTTATGTTTGAAAATATCCAATGTGATAATACGAATTTACACCCTGCATCCTATTTCTTTTATTTTGACACATATGGAGGATGCTGTTTTGTTTTGACACCCAGAAGAGATGCTCTTTTTGTCAAAAATCGCTGAACAGTAATGAGCTTCTAGTTAACGATCTTACCAGATTTCCCTAACATAAGGAAATCTGATACTGATGAATCTATAGCATTCTACAATAAGTAATCTTAGATGTGTGCATCATTTCCAAGGGGGTTTTTAATTGGCCTTACCAGGACTTGTCAGAAGATTTGCTGTGTAGGTCTTGTCTGGATACAAAGTACATCCTGCAAGCCAGAGCAGGATGCAGACCGTGGTGTGAGGAGGGAATGATACTCTGTCACCTACATGACACCCTCTTCAGCTTGAGAGCAGAGCCCTTAGCAGTGGTAGCTTGTGCATGGGAACAAGCTACCGTTCCTCTCTCAGCGTGAGTAGAACTAGTCTTCCTCCTAAGAGGGCACAAGGGTGAACAAGAAATTTGAAGAGCAAGTGGTGTCCTGAAAAGGGCGCTGGGCTGGAATCTGGAAGTCAGGCCAGCTTGCAAATGGGTGCTGCTGGGAGTGTCCGTTCAGGTCTCCAGGAGCCCCTTTTCCAGGAGCAAAATCAAAGGGCTGTTCAGAAATGCTGGAAAGACCCTTCCCGCGTCAAAGTGCGTGTGACTCTATGGATATGGTTTTATAATTTCATTTTACTGCTGTAAAGGAAACACCTGTGTCTATGCTGCTGGGTAGAGAGGGCACATCCTTTCCCTTCCTCATCATAATCCGTTATCTGTGAAACAGCAAATAAACCCATTCAAAGCTCTGCAATGGAAAGTTGTTACCCAGGGTTGCCTAATCATTCCTTCTCTTTAACAGGAGAGAAACATCATATCCTGTTAGAAAAACAGAGAAGTGTATCTCCTATAGTCAGACTACTAGGATTTAAAATTTAGCTCCAGTATTTATGTGCTGCAGAACCTCATGCAAGTTAATGACTTTTTCCGTGCTTCAGTTTTCTCACCTGTAAAGGGGATAATGATAGTATTTACCTTTTAGGATTATGGGCATTGAGGAAAGAATCCCCTATGAGGAATATAGGAAGGAATCAATAAAATATCAGTTATTCTTTTGATTTTCTTGAACAAATTAGAAACTGGTATGAAACTAAATTAATAAGAATGAACATTCTGAGGTGCCTGGGGGTTTATCACAATGGTTAGTCAATCTTACCAGATAGGAGATAAAACAGTTTATTAGTGACTGTGTTAGTCAGCTCAGGGTGCCATAACAGAACACCACAGACAGGATGGCTTAAACAACAGAAATTTATTTTCTCACAATTCTAGATGCTGGAAATTTCAAGATCAAAGTGTCTTCAGGGCTGGTTTCTGATGTGGCCTCTCTCCTCGGCTTGTAGAGTCACCTTCTCAGTAAGTCCTCACATGGCCTTTCCTCTCGTTACTGAACTCAGGTCTGGCTGCTTGCTGCTTGAAAGCCAATACTCAAGAGACAAGTGTTGGTAGACAGGAAAGTTTGCTTTATTCCAGAGGCTGGCTATCGGGGGAGAAGGCAGACTCGTGTCCGAAGGCCAACTCCCCACCGCTGATCTGTCAGTGGTCAAGAGCTTTTAAAGCGGAGTTTCAGGGGTGTATAGGCAGAGGAAAGGGGCTCCATGCAGAAACAGCACAGTCAGCTCTGGCTCTCATCTTGACATTGGTCATCAGTGGTCTGATCAACATCACCTTGCTTGTTTTAAGTACAGTTAATCTTCAGTTCCAGGGTCAGTTTGTTCCCATTTCCTTGAGGCCAGTTCTCAGAATTGTGGCAGCTTATGTCATGGCTACAGCCTGGCCATTGTGTAGTTAACATCTTCCACCTGGTGTGGGTTTCAGTGTCTGTAGACAGCTCACAGGATATGGCTCAGAATATCATCAGCAGCCCTTGAGGAGGAGCTAAAGATCATTAACTTTGTTTAATGACTAAAGTATTAATATTTGGTCTTGTTTGACTGCTTTCCTCTGCATTTTCTCACTTCTCTGATTAAATTTATTCTTTGACTAAAGTTTTTCTATGGACAAAAGAGAGGTGGAAGACATGGGGGTGGTGTCTCCTGGGAGGGCCCATAGGGTCCTGCTCTGTTTCACTCTGTGCATGTGGGTAGGAAGGAGGGATCTCCAGTGTCTCTTCCTCTTCTTATAAGGACATCAGTCTTATAAGATTAAGGCCCCATTCTTGAAATCTAAGTCAACTTTAATTACCTTTCTAAAGACTATTTCCAAATACAGTCACACTGGGGGTTAGGGCTTCAGTATATGAATTTGGGGGAGGGGGGAGCACAATTTAGTCCATAACAGTAACATTTCAATAGATACAAAATTCAGAAAAGACTGCTGCCTTGTCTTTACCTCTACATGGTTTCACAGCATGTGATAAATGGTGTTAGCTTCTTCATTTTCATTGAAATCAAAATTATATTGGAATAAGGGATGACTAATATGGGCTTAACATATTTCCACTTAGACTGATAATGTCTTAGCAAAAGACAAGGCTTTGATATTCCTTAGAAATTTGTCTAGAGGTTGACTAATATTTTTATTTTAGCTTTCTCAGATATGTTTTAATAAACTGTTTTTTGTTATTATCTGATAATATTCAATGAAGATAAATTGGAAAACACAGATCCATAGATAAACGTGTAGTAGAACCAAAACCTGTCCTTGTCATAGTACTCAGAGGTAACTCGGGGTTATTGTAACATTGTCCTTTATAGTGAATCACAGCCATTATGGCCTGTTAACTGAGGTGAATATCCTAAGAGTATAAGCTGTTGGGTCAGTGCATGTGTTTGTGTGTGTGTGTGTGTGTGTGTGTGTGTGTTTTGCGGGACGCAGGCCTCTCACTGTTGTGGCCTCTCCCGTTGCGGAGCACAGGCTCTGGACATGCAGGCTCAGCGGCCATGGCTCACGGGCCCAGCCGCTCCACGGCATGTGGGATCTTCCCGGACCGGGGCACAAACCCGTGTCCCCTGCATCGGCAGGCGGACTCTCAACCACTGAGCCACCAGGGAAGCCCCATGTGTTTGTTTTTGAGGCGCATTGAGTTTGATACACCATGGAGACACTTAAGAGATGTCCACAGGGTATTGGGCTTCTGAATAGGGAGATCAGCAGCTTGGAGGAGAAGGCTGACTTGCAGACAGACGTTTGTGCGCATCTGTATATGGGTAGTGACTGTTGTGGATTCCTACGTGTGGGTGAAGTTGCTAGAGGATACACATCCAAGAGGAGGGGTCTGCTGACCAACAGCAGCACTTTGGGCACAGTGCCTCAGGCCCACAGTACTTTTAGGGGCCCATGAAAATATTTCAATTTATTTTAAAATCAAATGGAAAAAGAAAAAAAAAATTAGGGTCAAAGAAAATGTCCTAATTTTATTTCCATGTCAGAATAAAACGGCATGTTCAGGGGCCATAGGAATCTATTAAATTTTGCCTAAAACAGAAAAAAAATAAATGTTTAAGTGTTTAAAAAGTATTTTTTAATATTGATAGTATTATGGTAGTAAGGTTCAATGAAGGCAAAAATTCTTAGGGCCCACGAAGTTATATTGTGGCCCTGGTATGATAGAAACCTGGAAAGAGCAGTCTTAAAAAGATTTTGAAAGAAAAAATACCTACACAAATGTCCCAGGGGGCTACCACAATTCACTTTCTCATATGCCCCAGGCCCCGAGGACAAGCAATGACATTTTTCTACAGATCTCTCTGGTCCCAGAAGGCAGCATGGAGATGGTCCCTCTGTTCTGAGATTGTTATTTTCCTATTATACCTCAGTTACATTTATAAAGCTCTTTTTTTCATGCCAGCCTAAGTGGTTTTCAGAGTTATTAATTTTAATGTTTAATAAACCAGTTGCCATAGCAACAATCATATCACAGATGTTCTGTTAAAGCCTCTCCAAAGCATACACCTTTGTCAATATGTTATTTTGAACATCTCAAAGGATAAATACTTGAAACAGCCAACGCATCTCTCAGGTTTCAAGCTCACAATTTGCATCACTAATTATATACTCTCTTCAAAGAATCAAAGAATATATAGTATTTAAGAGAAGGTTGATGAGCTAATTTATAGAGTATAATACAGGAAGAGGTCAAAATAACACTTCTCACTGTTGGAAATGAAGTGTAAGATCAAGAAATCAAAAGTTATAATCATGGAATATGTATATACATATATGTTTTTTAAAATGTTAATTATAAACCACAAGTGCCACGAATGATTCACAAGTTTTAACTCCATAGGTATTTTTCTCCAGTGAGTGGCACTGATTGTTATTTTGCTTGTAGAGTGTGGACTCCCGGCATGCATGGGTCACTGCCTGGGAAATTATGCAATGTTGGTTAACTTTCTTTATCCCTATCTCTTATCTGATCTTGACGTGAAGGCATTGAAACTATCTCAAAACCTTGATGAATTTTTCCAAAATTCAAATGATAATATTTAATAACAACATATTTTAATGACTAATTAAATGCTTTTGACTCTGGTTTCCTTTTCTGTTTTTTTTTATTAAGGCTTTTTAAAATTGCTTTTTTATTAACAGAAGGTAATAACAAATAACATTGGCTAAACGTCACTCTGAAACTTAGAAAAACAACAATTTTCCCCCTAATTTTCATCTGCTTCTTTGGAAAAACCAGAAGGAGAAACTCAGGGGTGACAGACTTCATTCTGATCTTGACCCGTCATGGGAGCTGGTCACTGAACCATCTCTTGCCCTCACTTCCTTGTTTGCAGAGCGGCGAGAACTCCTGGTTTATATCACGAGGTCCAAGTTAGGACCAATGACCATGAATTGTTTTCTGAAGGAGCCCCAGGCCTTCCCCTTCTGAGATGTGGCTTGGACATGGACTACAGTCAGAGTTGGTTTAGACGGTCAGTGTGGGAAGTGAGTTTTTAGTGAATTCATGTGCAGAGGGTAGAGGAAGAGGTCGATGTTTCTCGTGAGAGTTTATGCACGGTTGTGTGAGTTAAACGTTGTTTTTCCTCTTCCCCAGCTCTGGAGAGGCAGGACAAGCCTTGTCTTATGTCTCCCAAGGGTTGGAACCTTTGGCTCCTTCTGAATACCAGCCTGCCCTGTACTAACACCGGATGTTTCCACGACAGAAACTCCACATCCATCCGTGTAAGGATGCATGACAAATTTCATTTAGAGCAGCGGTATAAGAGTCATATTCAAATGTGAGGCAAGAGTGAGCACAAGGCTTTTATTTGTTCTTTAAGAAAAAATTATGTCTTTGTGAGTTTAAATCATCAGCCATGCTGCAGGAAGAAAAATGGGTTGTAGGCTGGCTTGGTTTCTTCATGACTGTGTGAAAGTGGGCCATTAAGATCTCCCTGAAAGATTACAGACCTGCTCATTAATTTTAAATCTCAGACCTTTGAATTAGGATAACACGAACAATTGAATTTAAAATAAATTTTTTTTTTAAAAATGGGTCCTCTATCATCTCTGAGAACCCTCAGGCTGTGTAAAGATATGGTACACAAGGCCTTGCTCTATTTACCTGGGAGAATGTTATGGTCTATTAAGTTGGTCCTTTTAGTTTAACAGTGAGTTCATGGAATGCTTTCCAGTCAATATTTGTAGAAAAGTAAAAAACAAAATGGGCATTTTTTTAAATCTTCTTTTTAGATTTTATGTTTTGTGGTTGGGGTTGGTGTCTTGGGTGACCAACTGTTTCATAGGTCAAGATGCGTATTCGCTTCTTCATTGGGACCCACGTGACACCACTGACATCTGCAGATCTGCATCCTTTTCTGGCTCCTCTTTGGGATTAAAGATGCATGTTTGCAAGATGAGAAGCAGAGATAACAGCGATGGTTTGCCCTGGGGAGCACAGTGATGCTGATTGGACCATTCCTGGATTATGGCCTTCTAGCATGATGCTCTTTCATGTTATTTCCTCATAGTTTCTCTATGAGATATATAAACCCCACCCAAAATATTTTTTTCCTAGCTCAAAAAAACCACAAAAAACCAGTTTAAAAGATACCCTTCAAAGTGACAGTACTCTCAGTTGAAATATTTTTGGAAGAAAAATTAAGTCTTATTTTAGGTTCACTTTAGAAAATTTGTTTTACTGTTTCAAAAATAGACAGAAAATAGCGTAGATTCTTTTATTTTGGAAATCTGAGCTCTTTGCCTCAGAAAATGAGGAAACATTCTTCTGCTTTTCATCACTTACAGTGATACTATTGATATTATTGTACACATTTTTTTTTCTTCTTTATCAGATACACCATACGCTTCCTGAGTATATATTCCAAACTACTAAGAACATGTTTTTCCAGTTTGCTTAATTGTCAGTATAATTATAATTAAATAATTTTCTCCCCCAAAATGTTTGTTTAGGCAACAGATTTCTGCATATTTGAAAACCTAATAAAATGTTTTATTTTAAAGCTCTTCACTCCAAATAGACAATTCTGCACTGTTGAGTAGTTGTTTAAAACCAAATAAACGGTTTGGCTATTATGTCGAGAGAGAAAAAAAAAAAGCATGGCTTGTGATGGATATTGTCAATGTAGCCACCAAGTTGAAGATGATGAGGGAGTTGTTAGCTCTTATGTAGGAAACTTTCAGGAAGGTCTAGAGCTGCTGGAAAACAGGATTGTCCACGTTGACTCTTGGGAGTAAGCTGTCTTTCAGACCACCTAGGATCCAAATTTGGGGAACATATTCTGTATGTCAGAACATGGTCGACTGCCATTTTAGATTGATTATTGCTTATTTCAAGTTTATGATGCCATTTCTGTTTTCCCTGCATTTCCACACTTCCCGGAAGACTTCCTGAAATCATTCAAGTTTATCCTCATTTTTTATGCCTACTGACCAGGCAGTCCTTAAATAACCACTTTCAATCTAGAGTGTACCTTATCCTTTTGCAGTAACTTTTCCTAAGTCATCAAGAATAATCTTACAACAAGGTTCGGTGGCTTTTTTTCATGTTATGACTCACACCCTCTCTGAAGTGTTCCGCTTCATTTGTTGAACATCTTAGGTTCTCCTGGTTTTCAATCTGTGTCTTTGAGCACTCATTCATTCTCCCTTTTTTCTTCCACTGCATTTCCCATCAGTGTCTCTTTTGGAATGAGTAGTTTGATCTCTCTCTCTCTGTCTCTGTCTCTGTCTCTCTCTAAATATATGCAGAAGAAATATGTAAGAAGAAATGGAGTGCAGTTAGTTATAAATGTTTAACTATAAGCCAGTTATTTAATCTCCTTACACTAGCTGGTATGCTTGTTATAAAATCCAGCTCGTTCCCTATGTCTTTATTTGCCATGTGAACTATTAATAGAGGTAATCTAAAACCACAGAACCTGAATCCCTCGCTCCCACACAGAGGTGGCCTGTGGCTTTTGGCATCCCTTTAACTTGTCTCTAGAGTTCAAGTCTACAGCCAATAGAAGAAGCCCTCTGGCTAGAGCCTGCATCCCTGTTCTGTACAGTGTGTTGAAGAATACACATTGCACCTCTGCCTCTGGTATGTTGGAGCACATTAAATGTCATCTAGCCATAAGGCAGGGGAACACTGCAGGAGAGGATGTGCTTTCTCTGAGTCATGCTGCTTTCAAATGAAATGGCACTGATTTAAATCTGCATGGCAAACTTGCCTGAGCTAGAATTTGACGGGAACCCTAGGGTTAATAGCTTTGCTCTTTGAGAGAGCTCCAAGCTATTTTCATTCCAGGCCACTTTTACATTTACATAGTCCATATCACTGAAGCCCCAAGGTACTTTGCCAACAAGAAGCAGATATTTACTTAGTAAAGTTAATGTACCTCCCCAATGCTTTTTAGCCTTCGGGCACATTTTCAGGTAATAACAAAAAAAATGTATATATATTCCTTTTAGTTTCTAAAATAGAAAGAATAAGGGGATATAACCCAAAGCTGGATATGCTTAAAAAAGATAATTACAATGGTAGGTCCATTTAAAATCTCATGACAACCCTTCCATATTTATTATTCCAGTATTTTAATTCACTCTTAGGCCACTTAAAAGAAAAAATAAACATTAAAATCAGGAGAAATCAGCCAGTGTGCCGTAGCAAATGTGTACTAGGGTATGCAACCCACCTCGGGACCACAAGCACATGATAAATTAGATAAGGCCAAGAGATCTGAGCTCAGATCTGAGCTCCTAACTTTTAAGCAGACGTTCTGATCAATAACAGTTTTGGAGTGTGTCAGTGGCCATGAGTCAGGATGCTTCTTGTTACAAGTGAGAGAAAACCCAACTTAGCTCTGCTTAAGCAAAATACAATACTTTATTGGCTTGTATAACTAGCAGTTCAGGAAGAGCTGATGTAAGAGCTCAGAGATCACCACCAGAATATGGTCGATCTCATTTTACATCTATTTGTTAAGCTTCATCTGTGTGAACTTTATTTTTAGATACCAGCACCTACGGAAAGAGAGGAACACCTTCCCAGTGTCCCCAACTAAAACCCCAGACTGGAGTATTAGAGGACCCCAAATAGCCCAATTTGTGAAAGTGCCCACTTCAGAACCAAGCATGATGGCCAGAGACATGGAAGGTGCTGATTCTCAAAAGTGATATCAGACATCATGTCTCCAAGTCAATGAGAATGATGTCCTCTGGCCTCCACCTCCTGGGGCTGGGGGTGTAGTCAGCCTGACCCTACCAGAGAAGATGGTGGTCACCCCAAGCAGAGTGCGGGTTTTCTGTTGCCACAGAAGCTTACTGCTGGGGCCAGAAAACATCAAAATTCATTATAGACAATAATTAATAAAATCCACTGACACTTCTAGCTCAGCTGGGCCCCAGCTGGTTGCCATTGCTACTTCATAAAAATTAAGACATTAGCCCAGTTTTTGAGCACTTACTGTAAACTGGATCCTATGTTAAATAATTTAGTGAGATTTTTCTAATTTATTTCTCACAGCAATCCTGTGAGGTAATTATAATTATTATTCCTTTTTAGAGCTAAGGAAACTGAAATGCAAAAAAAATGTATAAGTAATATGCACAAGGTCACATAGCTAGTGAAAGGAAAACTGAGTTTGGACACAGGTCTGATTGCAAAGCCTGCATCTGTGCTCATAAAGAAGATAGATAGAATACTGGTTGAAAATGTAGATTCAAATCTAGTTTCCACCACTTAGTAGCTATAATTCTTTAAATCTTTCCCCTAGGCTTTGGATATTTCCTCCTGTAGCTAATGTCTGAACACTTAAAATTATTGTTCCTGTTAAGCCAGGTACCTGCAGTGACTTGTGATTAAAAATCATCCTTAGAACTCCAATGTCTATCAGCGTCATTTTGCAAGGTGGGCATGTTAATTACTCCAGGGAATTTTACTTAACTCCACCAACCTTCACTTCCAATGTTCTTCCGTGGGATCCTTTTTTTCTTTTCTCTGGTTTAGCTTGACTCAGAGTCTGTGCAATCCTCTATGAAGTGGCTTCTTCCATGCTGTATGTTCCTTGCCTACATACTGCCTGGTACTCAGTACCACTTTGTGCCGACTCTGTTCCACATCTACCTTGATCATCAGGCCCAACTCTCCCAGCTGTAGTAGCACAGTCAGAGAGAGATCCCAGCAGACCCAGTTTCTCTAGACCCGGTCCTCTTAAAGGCACAGGAGAATGAGAGTCTACTTTTTCCTAGTCCCTGGTTCCTTCCAGGTAGTGATTTTAATATGTGGGACCAGAGAGACAATATACAAATGCAACCACATGATTAAATATTACCCATGATGACTCGATTACATTCAGAGGGAGGAACAAAGCTCAGCACTCTCCAAACACACTTGTTCATCAGCTTCTCCCAGACTTCCTTGCTGGGCTTGCCTGAAGGTGGGGTAAATTAACCCTCTGTAGATCGGTCTCAAATCACTCGTTACCTCATTTGCACAGAGTTACGATATCATTGAGAGGTGAAAGGATCCAGTTTAGCCTCAGTTGGATGCTCTGTTCTAGCAGATCAAGATCTAGCTGGATTCTTGGCTCACCTCACTTTTGTGGTTGAAGGCACTCTATTTATATGATCTATCCTCGACAAAGTACACTCTTCCAATATAATAAACTTCCTCCCAGGTTGACAGTAGTGCCCCCTCAGGTTTATGTGATTGTTGACAGATAGAATGACAAAGTAAAGGATGAATATATGCAGGAGTCAGCAAAAAAAAAAAACAGTGCTAGGACAATGGATCGCAGCTCCATTTGTTAAGCAAGTAATTCTTGAGTATTTTGTATGTGATGTTAGACTAATAGACCCTTAAACATAGCAGTGGACAAGATAGACATGGATCTTCCTTCATGTCTTTGGTTGAATGATATGATATTGCTGATATTCCATACATAAATGTCATTTGCATTTGTTTCAACTAATTGAAAGGGATGCTAATATTTAAATAGAGGACCGCAAAATGGGGTGACAGGAAGAGCAAATCACATTGAGTGAATCATAAATAATATTTTATGGTCCCTCACTGGCTCCTTAGCTTTAAATAATTTAATTAAATTGGACTCAGTTTCACAAGGAATCAGGAACTAAGATAAGAATCATAGCAGGGAGTGGTATCAAAACTATAAAGTCTGTGTATAAAAATGCATTTGCAGGTATATCGTTCAACTCAAGAATTTGACATAGAACTTAGTGAAAGTCTATAACACTCTCCTGTCAGTTTTAAGAAAATAAATTATTTATTAAATATAGGGCAAGAGGTCCCTAAGCAATTTACCACACAGGTAATTGAAAGTAAACATATTGCAGATTAGTATTTCCAGTGTTTGACTTTTTGTTCAATCTAAATTTGGTCATGCAATGCTGAGATGTAACACAATAAGACAGAGTTGCTTTTTTTGTTTTGTTTTCATAAACAAGTTTCTGCATGGGCCTGAATATTTATAATATGAAGACTATTTGGTCAAAAGCAGAAAGTATGTTTGAACTGAAGCAAACCAAGTTTTCAAAATTACACCTTTTAAGATTACTGCCCAACTGTTTAATAAAACGACTTTTGCCTGGCCAAGCCTTATCACCTTTTCTAAAAGGTGAGACTATTCTTCTTGAATTGGAGACATGCAAATTAAAAAATTATCCTTCTAGACTAAAAAGAGAAGACAATATATTATCAACTTTGGGTTTTCTCATAAATGAAAATATATTCCTATCTCATTTATTAATTATAGTCAGAAGATTATCCTTCATCTTTCCTTATCTCTGTAAATGATAATAATTCCAGAACTATTGCCACTCGATTGTTCTGTGAAAGCAAATTTATAAAGCCAACAATTATTCAGAAATAAGTTTTCTTATATGCAGATTTTTTTCATACCCTTTGTTCCCAATTTATATTTGGATCTGAAAATCGATAAAGTTACTAGTTTAGAAATAGTTAACTGTGACTTTTTATTTTAGGAAACACAAATGAGGATGCACTTCTCCATAGGGCCTTTTTCACATTCTTTTAACAACCAAAAAATTCCCAATTTTCTGGTGTGTAAATTTCGTGTGATCAGTACAAATAAACAAAGGGACAAGATTTGGGCAGTTGAAACCCATTGTTTTACAATGTCTTTGTTTATAATCTTTCATAATTCATCCTTAGAAATGGCCTTCCTGGTAATTACTTACCTTTAATGTCTTCATTTTCATTTAAATGTTCAGTGATCAGGATAATTAGAATTAATTTGGCCTTGTCATTTTATGGAAATGGAGCTTCTGCCACTTATCAGGAGCTTCCTGCAGGCAGTGTTACCACAGAAATATGTGACTCCACCACTTCACACACTGGGTTATAGTCTTTGGTTAAAGTGGTAACAGTAGGACCTGGCCTGATTCCAGTTTAAATTTATGCCATTTTTGATAGAGGCTTGTGGGCAGTCAAGCTGGGAGCCTTGCTTGTTGTGAATGGCATTGTGTGTCATGACTTGGTTCTCTGCAAACAATGCAAGGAACTTCTGCCTCCATTCATCTGGGTACTTTACAGGCTCAGATTGACCCTGCAGTTAGAACAAAAGGAAATCTTCCTTTGTATTAAGATGGAAATATACCAATCCTAACTTTTTTCAGGATTTTAGGTGGAATACAGGAAAGAAATGTTTAAGAAGTTTAATACCGGAAAGCTTCTAAGAAGAGAGTGTGCCAGTGAATTTTCAAACTGGAAGGGACTTTTTGCATTACCTAGCCTAGAGTTTTCCAGTCACAGAAAAAAGTAAATTTTCACTGTCATCCCCAGTCACCCCCTGTCATACCTTTGCCTCAGCAATAGCATTGGCTTTCCCATCATTTTTATCCTTTCCTGGGAAACATTTAGATAAGGTAAACAATTTAATTGACTACCAATCTGGGGAGAAATAGCACATATCTAGATTTGTCAAATGCTTTATTATTTAAGGCTACCCTGTGAACCTGTCGCATTTTCAAAATTTGAACCTTGTTCTTCTGTGAAGCCTACTTTTAACTCTACCGCACTTTAAACTTGATCTTTATTCTTTGTCTTCTCAGGAAGGAAGATTATGTGACCCATATCTTTATTACTCTGAATTATCATCAGTAATAAAATACTTTACAGTTAGATATGAGGAGAAATGCTTGCTCTGGATAACTCCAATTACTATGAGTTTGAATACATTAGAAAGAAGGCCGAGATTAAGTCGTTTCAAGCAATTTATTTTGCTTATGATTTTGTGGGTCAGGAAGTAAGGAAGGGTTTGGGCAAAGCTGGAGTCTCTCCTGTGGGTAGAGTCCAATGTTGTTGGCTGGGGTTGCAGTCATGTGTGGTCTGGACATCTAAGATGGCTTGTTCTCATGGCTGGGGAGGGGTAAAAATCTCGTCTATCCGTGGGAGGTGGAGTAAAGAATTTTCAAACATGTTTTAAAACTGTCATAGAGTGTGAGAAAGCTGAGAGGCTCTGTATTCAAGAGGAAAGATACTTTAAAATGCCCAAGGGATGTGGCTGATAGCGATGATTCAGTGAAATGCAAGTGAAGTAAAACAATGGGACCTGCACTGGAGAATCCCAGTGAGAAAAGCCTTTGACAGTGAGCTGGAGCCAGCCCACATGACTTGCAAGAGCCAGTTATCCACGTTTTCTCAATCCCAACCCTGATTTGGTGGTGTTGCATTGATAGCTTGAAAACGGCCACAGTGGGATATTTACACCACAGAAATTGGCAGACACTACAAATAAGGGCTTTCCTTCCACCAGAGACCCAGTTGCTAGACATTTACTGACACACTGCTGGTAATGGGCTAACCTAGAAGCTGCTTTTGGGAGACATGTATTGTCTTAAAGCCATTCTACTCTGTTCACTATAAGGTAGAAAACACTCCTGTTCTGTGAAATCCTCAGGGAAGTTTGCAAGATTCACTATTGCTTTTGGATGAGTTTTTGGGGTATCCCAAAGTTGTCCACAATTTGAGTCAGCACTGGCTGTTGCAGGATTAGCACATATTGAAGGAAAAGAAATCCTGAGAAGAAGTCCTGATAATTAGCAGAAATAACAGGGAGGCTCTGGATATAAAACTGAGAGTTTGAATTAAGTTTATTTAAGTCTCCAGAGAAGGAGGAAAGCCCTACTCAACCAACACTTTGGCTACACAACTGTGTGTTAATTTATTGTGCACTGTACAATTTAACCTTTATTATTGTGCTTTAACTGGGTTATTAATAGATGAAAATATTTAAATATTTTGTATGGAATTGGACAGGTCACTTAATTTCTCTCATCTTCAGATTCCTTATCTCTAGAAATTATCTAAAAGTATCTTTCCATAGTGTTGTTTCAGTGGGTGCTGCAAGATTAAAACAGAAGTAAAGAGATTAACATTAGTTATGACTTAGGTAAATATTGCCTGGCTGTGGAAGGTGGTCTGTGAGATGGGGTAAGATATCATTTTAGCATTTATACATAATATTAAGGGGTTTTTACCTGAGTGAAGATGTGAGTAGAAAGGGGGGATTTCTATACTATGCCACAAAATAGTCCATTTTTGAATATTTTAGGATATTAACAAAATTCTCTTGGAACTAAACGGATTACATTTTATTTCATGTGTGGGCTGGAATAAAAGTGTAAGTTCAGAATTGACATTTTATATGAAACACGTTTATTCCTAGTCCATCCGTTAGCAGGTCTTCATTGGAGTTCATTTGCAGTCAGGCTTTGGTAGATACATTTCATTGATATTTAATTTTAATATTTGTTTAAGTATTCCAAGGTCTTATTTATTGTTTTTTGTTGTTGTAACAATGCCCCTTTTCCCACATTCTTTAAGTTTGAAGTAAAGAAGCTTTATGACAGTTTTCAGAGGGGAAACCAGAGCTTGTTTATCACTGGCAACAGCTTATTTTTCAATTTTTTTTTACTATCATAAAATAATCAATACAGTTTTTGAAAATACAAACATGAATGAAAAAAGAAAAAAAAAATCACACGTCATTCACCAGCAAACACAGCAGCAAATATTTTACCATGTTGCTTCTATTTTCCATACATCCTAGATGGAGTTAGACCAATGAGTGGATGAATGGGTAGAAAAATTGATGGATTAATAGGTATATAAAATATAATTATATAGAAAGATGATAGACTCAGATTGTCCTGATAATTCTGTGTATATGATTTTGTATCCTTGTCAACTCAAAATTAGATACATATTCATGTTATAAAAATCTTATATTTATTAATTTTAATGAATAATAGTCCCATTGAAATTTTGACTGTTTGTTCCTCCATTATTGTACATTTAGCTTTAATTTCAAAACTGATGTGACATAATTATGTTGCAATAAAAAATTGGGGGCATTTAGGATTGTTTTACAAGATAGATTACCAACTGTGAAATTTCTCAGTGAAAAGGCATTTAAAAATTTTAAAGAAATTTAATATAATACTGCTTTACTCTTAACTGTGCATTCATGGGCAAGTTATTTTACTTTTCTAAGCCTGCATATCACCATAAGTATAAGAAGAATCATAGTGTCTGTATTGAAGCTTGACTGAAGTGATATCAATGAATATATCAATATATAAATAATGTCAAAATAATTGATTACCACTATTATCTTTATTATTGTTATATTATTGTGAATCTCGAAATGCATCACCAAAACATTTTAAAAATGAATATATAAGTTTACATTTGTGGCAGTGATGTGTGAAAATGCCTTCTCAAACCCTGGCAAGAGACTGCTTTTTAGATCACAACTGGAAAGAACTAGATGTTTCCTTTTCAGAATCCTTGCTATAAAATTTCATTTTGTGGGAGAGTTCTAGATGAGATTTTCATTTTTTTATAGTATTTCTGGAGTTCATAACTATGAAAATTCAGTAAAAACAATCATTCCTTCTTCTTTAGGACATTTAGTATCTGCTGAGCTCTAAATAGTAAAAATATAGAACCAAATTGATTTAAAAAGTAAGAAAAATTTCTCACATACTTGGTCATCATAGATAAGGCTAACTTCAGTGTTGGTCGATCTTCCAGTTCAGTAGTATTTCCAAGACCCTGTAATTTTTTTTCATTGTTGGTGTTGACTGCATCTTCAGGCTGGTAAAAAGATGACCACAGCCATCTAAGGCATCACATCCAGGAACACTCATCGAAGGAGGGGGCAGGGCTGTGACAGATGGAAGATGGCAGCAAGTTCCCATCACCTCTGGGGTCTGGCTTGATCAAGGACCAGGATTTCTCCTTCAACTTAGCTTCTCGCAACCCACTTGTTTCTGTCCTTCAGAGGTGTTTTCTGCAGTGGAATCCCGTTACAGATAGATGAGCACAGTTCTCCCTGGGTGCTGGATCTACCTTCACGTGACCTCCTGTCCTGTCCTTCCTACCCTTTAGACAATTGGCTAAAGAATTCTCTAGGGGCTTCCCTGGTGGTGCAGTGGTTGACAGCCCGCCTGCCGATGCAGGGGACACGGGTTCATGCCCCGGTTCGGGAAGATCCCACATGCCGCAGAGCGGCTGGGCCCGTGAGCCATGGCCGCTGAGCCTGCGCGTCCGGAGCCTGTGCTCCGCAACGGGAGAGGCCACAACAGTGAGAGGCCCGCGTACCGCAAAAAAAAAAAAAAAAAAAAAAAAAAGAATTCTCTAGACTTGCTTTTTCTGCTTCTTCACTATTTATCCCATGCTCATCCCCTAGAGAATTCACTTACCTCCCAATAATCTCATTAAAAGAGCACTAATGTGCTTACCTCTTTTTCTTTTTAGCTACTCATTCTCTAAACATCTTGTAAATCTTAGATTTTCCTGAAATCTCAACACAGCCCTCCATTCTTTTCTCTCCTTCCTGAAGAGCTCTCATTTGCTCCGATGTTGGTGTTTTAAACTGCTATTTATATAACAGAAACAGCCATATGTCTATGCCCAGTGAGTCCTCTTTCCCTTCCGGAAGGAATCCTATGTAAAACTGCTTGCTATGATATCTCTGCCTACACGTCATCACACTGGCATTTCAAATTCAGCATCCCCAAATAAAACTCATACTTTTCCCCTTAATCCTACGTAACCTTCTGCACTCTCTGTCTCAGGATGCTGATATTGCCCTTAACTAATGTTCTTCCTTTGGCTTGAAATGACCTCTGCTCTCTCAAACACACAAGGCCCTACCTGGTTGTAGGGGGTTCGTGGCTTGAAATGTAGCTCAGGTGTGACTTCCTCCATATTCTGATGTCCCGGGCATGGGGTGGGGATGGTTGACATGAATGTTGGCAAAGGACTTTCCAGATTATTTCGTAACCTGTCTGTCATCTTACCAACACATACCTTCCAACAGCCAACTGTCCTGTTGGGAATCACTGATTTGGGCATTTTTTCTTTACCCAATAAGTTGTATTGAATGAATGAATGCATAAGTAAAGAAATAAAGGAATGAGTAAGTGAACTACATGACTTCTAAAATATTTTCTATGAACCTTGATTTATTATTGATAGTGGTCTTATGTAGTTAGGGAATCAAAAAAAGTAAAAGTCTGCTCATTACTACAAATAGCAAGCACAAAGTCATCGTATTTATACACTCAGTAAATGTGTCTGAGTTATTTTAAACGGAATTTCTTTTGTTAGAAAATTGTGAAAGTCCCAATTTTCATTAAAAGGGAATGAACAACTCAGAGTAATAAACCTTTGTTCTACTTTTCACAGTTGGGGAAGGAGTTTTAAAAGTTGGAATTAGAGAACTACATACTGGAAAAATATCTTTCAGGTATCCTACAAAAACCATAGCCTGTAGGGTAAACAAGGTCTAAGGATCAATGACTCCATTTTCCTACCCACAAAAATGGAGACCTAAGATGAATTGCCTTAGGTTCTTATTCTGAAACTGCCATTGTGTAACTTGTGTGAGCAGATTTTTTTCCACAAGTAAAATATTTGAGTGATTGCCCTAATGGGGAAATAATTGCTTACAGTAATTGAAATAAGTCATTTTTCTTTCGTAAAGTATCTCCACACCTCTAAAATTTCTACAGGATAAAATGAAAGTTAAGCTAAATAAGCACTAAGGTTACTTTCAAGTTATAAAAGTCTGTGAATTTCAAAATATTGATCAAGTACGTATGCACTCTGTCCAAAGCACTAATCTTTTAGTATAATGTGCTGTTTTTGACTTCTAGCATTCTGAGCTAATATGTAAACTTCCTGAGATATTTGCACTATCATTAACAAAGACGTAATGAAACCTACCTCATATAGTATCACACTGTTCTTTCACATTAGCTCAAATTTCTTAAAATCTATTATGCAGCTTTTACCAAGATATAAATTTAAGTTGCTTCACTTTATTAACAAAGATGAATTCTATTTTAAATTATGATTGAAGTATATATATATATATATATATATATATATATATATATATATATGCAGCCTTTAAAAAATTATGTTAAATGTTCCATGCACTACTATGTTTAGTATATAAAGGTGTTCAGTAAATGTTAACATCAGATGAAAAATGAATGCATATATTTTTTTCTTACCTACATAACCAAGCTTAGCTAGTCAGTGAGTCTGTGAATACTTACTTCATACTAAGCTTATTTAATTGAGCTGTATGAATTTTTTATATACTATTGTATATATGTATAAATTTTGTATATAAATTTTATACAAATTAATAGCAAATTATATTGAAATAATTCTTCATCTCAAAACAGCATCCATTTATACTGTAAAAAATACAAATTTTTATTGCTGTCTTTTTAAATAAAGACTCAAGAATAAATTGGACAAGTTCTTTCTCTGATCAGGATATACAGACAAACTGCTTCCATAAATGGCAGAAGGAGATTAACAGACACCAAGGGTGGGTGACCCAAGCTGTTTCAGGTATCAATGAAACAGTCAACAGAAATGTGGAGCATAAGGTTTGGTAAAAATAGAAACATTTAAATCCATACTTGAGTCATTTCCTCTCCCTGATTTAGGTTTCCTTGGTTGTTTACAGGCACAGCCAACAGGAAAAGTGGGAGAGATAGCATGTGTGGCTGAGGTTGATTGTACACAATCAGAGTGATTATGTGGAAATCAACCAGAATTTTCTCCTTAGAATATGCTTGTTCTGTCATAATGAGTGACATTCGAGCTAATTTTATTCATTGCTGTCTCCTTTTACAAAGATCTTCATTTCCCTCAGTGTTATTTCATGTCCTTCATATTTTTCTGCATGTCCTGAAAAAAGGAGGAATAATTCCACATATTTTATTATTATTCTTAAAGTTATTTACTAATGTATTCACAAACAATGCAATATATTAGGATTTTTTTAAAAAATAATAAATCTGAGAAAAACATCAGCTGGGCACCACAAATTGTTTTAAACTGCTGTCTGGTTGGTAAAATGCGGTGAAGTAAGGAGGCATTCTAGAATTCACATGTGAAAGAAACTGTCAGTGAACTATAGTTATCCTAAAGTTACTTTTTAGTGTGGGGGACATTTTAAACTTCATTTCAAATGTTGAGACTTGTAGTAGGAAGAATTCTAAGAGGACATCAATGACCGAGACCTTGTTAATTATGCCCTCCTTTTAAGTGTGGGTGGGACTTGTAATTTGCTTCTAGCAAGTAGAATATGGCAAAGGTGATGGAATATGTTGAGTTATATGCAAAGGTAAAGAAATTTTGCAGAAGTGGTTAAAACTCTCCAATCCGTTGACTTTGTGTGGAACAGAAAGGAGATCTTTCTGGGTGAATCTGATTTAATCAGGTGAGACTTTAAAAGAGATCAGAGACGATTAAAGTGTGGGAGACAGGAAGCAGCAGAGGCTCTCTGTTCTGCTGGTCCTGGAGAAGAGGACACTCTAAAGCTGGAAGGAATTAACTGTGCCAAGAGCCAAGTGCAACAGTCATCTGCACAGTCCTGGCCAGCCAGCATCTTGATTTTGGCCTGTGAGGTGATAGCTGAGTAGAGGACCCAGCCAAGGTGTACCTGGACTTGTGACTCATGGAAACATAGATAACAAATGTGTGTTATTTCAAGTGGCTAAGATTGTGACAGTTTGTTTAAAAAATAGAGAATTAATACATTATTTTTAAAACTTTCCTATTTCTAGAGATGAATTACTTCATTTATTCATTCACACATTCATATGCAAATTACTTTACAAATTGAATATGAAGCAAAAAATCAGTCCCTCCTCAAGGAGCTCTGTGTGTGCATGTGTGTAAGAGAAAGAGGAAAAGAAAGAGGGAGAAAGATGGGAAAGGAGAGGAGAGAAAGAAAATCATAGTACAAAGAAATCCTCATGGTTCAAGGTCAAAATGAATGAGTATAGATGAGTGTATTGGGTATATACTTTTTTATTACAAAGGATTTGTATTAAAAGTTCTATTTAGTAATTGCCAGTGTCATGCAATGTGCATTTCTAGGAATGAGTATGTGGGAATGGTTGGGAAGGATGAAGATGCCTATAAGAGATTGGGATTATGATAGGTTGTTTTCGCTGAGATCACTACCATGATGTCTTCTGTACCACATACTTTTTAGAACCTTGATGTTATGATCCCGTCTAGAGGTAGAGCCTAAATCCCATCATCTTTAATATGCGTGAGTTTGTGACTCGCTCGCAGACAGTGTTGACTCTGAGTTTAGATCATGAAAGGTGATGCAGCTTCTGCCGTGGTCACTGGAATACTTGCTTTGAAGCCGCTAGCCACTGTATAAGCACTCTGAGTACCTAGAGGACATCGCATAGTGAGGAAGCCCAAGCTTGCTTAGGTAGAGAGGCCCTGAGACTACATCAAGAGATAGAGCGGCTTCCGCCTGCTTTACCATCACTCCCTTTTGCACTGCCCACCTGTTCCAGCCACCATTCAAACACCATCACAAGAAAGACTCTAAGCTGGAACAACCAAGCCAAGATCCTTCCCAGTTCTGGATCTCTAAAAGCCCTGAGATATAATAAAATTATTGATATTGTTTTGAAACATTAAGTTTTGCAAGTGATGAGTTATGTAGCGATAGATAACCCGAAAAGAGCTGCTCCTGCTGGCGATGAAAATTATGAACAGTATAAGCATGTTACTTGCTCTGCCTACAGTGGGGTCTGTGTCACAACTGCAGGGGTTATTTAAGAGCCATTGCTGCTTGCAGCCAATTGCTTTCTGTGATAACTAACTGGGCTATGTTAGCTTTGATTCAATGCTAGCTGCATTTTGGACCACTGATAAAGATATATTCCTTTCTATCCTTAGCTTGTCTTAAAGCACCATTTTATCCTTTCCTTGATTAACTTGTACATAAACAGAGAAGAGAAAAACATCACAGGGTGTATTTGAAGGCATAAAAATCCTTAGATGCAAAGATCAAGTTACTGTAAAGGATGCTGTCATTTCCTCCACATGACACTAACTATATTTTATATCTGAAAATTTCAAGATTTGAACAAAGAAGAACTTCTTACTAGAATATCTTAAATTCTAGGGAAAGGAAATTAAAATCTGCCATTTTTGAGAGCTATAATCTCTTTAGACATTGTTTTAATTTTGATTGATTTATAATAAAAATAAGGGAAAGTATAGTCTCACATATCTGTTGTTTATATAACTTTAACTTCCATAATCAAAGATGCTGAGTATACTACAAAATGTCAACATTTTGTGAAACTTTATATTTGGAAGGAATTTAGATTTCATATACTCCTAACTCAGTGAGTGCTTCACATGTTAATGAGAAAATTGAAGTCCAAGACAACGACTGAACAAAAGCCTCACATCTAGTCTGTGGTAAAACCTCAAATTTCCATGGCACGTGTCCTTCTCCATTACGGTTATCTGTGTAATTCGACTTTCTGTGTAGATAGCTACACACTCCCTCTACTTCTTTCGCTAAGGAGTGTTTGAACTCTTTCTACTAACCTGCTCTTGATTTGTCTGTTGCACGATTTGTGACCAAAATGTGTTATTCCTAAATTCATGTGCTGCCTGGCTGAGTAATCTCATTTGATTAGCTTGAGGATACCCTTTTAAGGCCAAGGTAAAATTATTTTGTATTTCTCTCATGGTTTTTCAGAGGCAAGAAATAGAGACTAAGAAAGAGAAGAAGCCAATTTTGAATCAATTAGGATTCCATTGGACAAAGAAAATCTTTACAATCAAAACCCACCAGCTAAGGAACAAGGAACCTTATGCAGGAGAAAATATCAATTACCTTTTTTTTAACTGAGGGAAAATTAACATAAAACATTATATTAGTAGTTTCAGGTATACACCGTAATGATTTGATATTTGCATATATTGCAAAATGATCACGACAGTAGTCTAGTCAACATCCATGAGCATACATAGTTACAATTTTTTTTTCTGAGGAGAATTTTTAAGGTGTCTCAGCAATTTTCAAATACACAATAGAGTATTCATAACTATAGTCACCATGCTGTACTAATACATCAATTATCTCGTCACAAAAGGTGTAAATGAAAATAATATAGGGAGGGAGCATGAAACATCTAACTTACAGTAAAGATTTTTTAAGTAATATTTGGAAATCCAAATTTTTAAAATATGTTATGGAATTCTAATAAATGTTATAAATATGAATTGTTTTGTCAATATTCCAATAGATGTGATAACACTATATTTAAATTCAGTGAGTTGCCCATCTTTGCCTAGCATTCTGATGGTGTGTTATATGTCAAGCACAGCCAAGCTGCAGATGGAAATGCAAAGAACACACAACTCTTGCCCTGAAAGAAGAGTTCACAGTTTAGCAGTGGAGGTGTGAAAGCGTCTCTTCCTCAGGCCGCTCTCATCCTCAAGAATAACCACCCCACCTAGTCCTAGCTTTGGTGCACTATTTGTGATTCTTTCTTCAGATACTTCCCACAAATATTTTAGATACTAAGGACTGTCTGGAAATTTAATCTAAGAAAAACGGTATTGGAGACACCAATTTTCTCCTTAGATCTATCAGTTTGGTATCAGCTTTGGCTCTTTACTGAACTTCTTTGAGACATGAAGTACTAGAAAAATTAGAAGACACTATTTGTGAAAAGCATTTTATAAACTGTTAAGGGCTACCTGGATATCTGTTATTTTTATGCAGCTGCTCTTTCCTTGGAGCTGGTGAATTTAAATGTTACAAATAGAATTTTTAACTATTTTTTATTGAATATAACATGGAAAATTATACTTCAAAAAAAGATCAAAGTAATTTCGTTTTTCTGTCTTTCACAAAAGCCACATGATATACACTGAATAATCTTTATGCAAAGATTTTGGGATATTAGTCATAAGGCACAAATTTAATGATACATCTTAGCATTTAAATTTTGATTTTCCCTTCAATGTGGTGGGAGAATGAATTATTTAAGTAAAAATGAACATCGAGATGTTTTCATCAAACAGTACAGAAAATCCAAACTCTTCTAGAGTTCACAGGGACAAAATAACAGTTGGGTAGAGGTTTTGGTGAACACCCAGTCATTTTTATCAGTAATGAATGTAAGCACATATAACATTGTTTCTCAAAAAACAAACAAAAACAAAAAAATTTTCTTACATTTTTTGATGAAGATAAAGCTTTCTTCTTTTTGTTTTAATAATTTTTGCAACCCAAATCATACTAAAATGGAAAACACTTCACCATACATTTGTGTACCCAAAGTATGTTACTGTGGATTTCTCTTCTAAGACTGGGTGCTCTGGCCTTGTACTTTCCATTTCTGTCCCACTGAGGTTAGCCAAAGTTCACTTGCCTTGTCAGTTAAGTTTTTAAACCAGATGAGTTATATTTTCTATAATTGAGCTAACCACAGTTAATTGCCTAATAGACTATGCCCTCACACTAACTGAAAAAAGAATTAATTGCTTGGAAAAGAATGCATTATATATATATTTCGGTCATATCTACACAGTCATACTAGAACAAAGTGACAAAGGAATTTCAATGGTGACCAGAGCCAATGGTGACACCAGAGCCAGTGCTTAAATTAGGTGTGTACTAAAATCTTTTACCTTTTTTGGGCTTTTTCAAAGGTTATAAATTGAACTTCTTGTTAAAGCTGACTAAATTATGTATTATTATTTTTTCCTTTCATTACACAAGAAAATAATTTTAGGTGACCTTTGGCAAAGGTTTAGGTACAATTTAAGAAAATATTATTTGTAAAAGAAGGCTAGATTTTTTTTAATTGCAGGTTTTTGCTATTAATGATTTAGTCTTGTGTTTAAAAAAAATTATTTCCTAGTTAAGGTATAATACCAGGTTTAAGATTTTTCTAAATTCTCTCTGAAGACCTGAAATACACATAAAAATAATTTGGCATTTACTACAGCCATTTTTACTAGACTTTTTCCCCTATACATGAAGGGGTACCAATATTTTATTTTACCAAGCTATGATAATAATGCCAATGGATTTCAAATTTCACTACCTAAATATAAGTGGTATATTAAAGGAAAACACCAAAATCATTCAATATATCATCTGTCCCTGCTACACTCTATCAAATTTGCTACAATAAATGGCAAGTTAAAAAATAAAACAAAAGCTTGGGTAATCTATTTAAATGTAATTGATAATCAGGTCAATCTCAAAAAATCTAGTGTTGGCAATACTCTAAAATATGAGTTTTCTAATGCCCTAAAGCCATTTCAACTATTAAATTATTTAGTCAAATATTTATTAGTTTACAACCTTAAATGAAGAATTCAAAACCCAATGCTTTAGAAAAGGCCAGAGAAACTCAAATATATTAAATATATTTGCTATTCAAAAGAACTTCCAAGATATTTGATAAACCCGTAAAGCACAATAAGCATGTTCATGGATAGAATCCTATTCATAATTCTAGTGTGAAAGAGTCTGCTTATAAGACAGAATAATACTAAGAAAAAAACTGTGAAGAAAATAAATCTTGTTTGTTACCTCCAAGTCTCTCCTTTGCCCCATTTTCCTACCTCTATAGCCTCCCCTTCCTTCTTCCCCAACAATCCTAGATCAACTTAAATTGATGCTGGCTATTTCAGTATTTCTTATATGTATTAAGTGTTCAACAAGAAAAAAAACCTTGATATTATTGGTCAAAAGGAGGCTTAAAGTTTACCTGTGGAGTCTAATGACTCATGTTCCTCACTCTGTTTCTTTAGGATCAATAGTTAAGAGTTTTCTGAGTGTTTCTAAAATAATTTTTTCTCTGTGCTAACCATGCCTGTAGATGTTTATTTAGGCAAAATGAACTACAGTTTATTTAGGCAAAAACAGTTTATTTAGGCAAAATGAACTACAACTACAAAGTCCCTGAAAGGAATCAAGAGTAACTCCAAGTCTTTTAACAAGAGTAACTAAAAAGATGGACGTGTCTTTGTACCTTTCCATTCTTTATCTTGCCCATAACACTCTAACTGTGCTCCCCTAGGTCCTGGCACTTTGCTCATCCCTCCACCTGGAATGTGGTTGCCCAAAGTATCCTCATCAATTCTCTCTCATGTCCTTCAAGTCTTTATTCAAATGTCACTCTCTCAGTAAAACTTGCTTTGCCACCCTATTTTGAATTGCACTTCCACAAATACACATCCTGTCCACCTTCCCTGGTTTGTTTTTGTGCATAGCACTTACCCCGATCTAACAGACATATTTTGCTTGATTATTTTGAATATTGCCTGTCTTCCCCAGTAGAATGGCAACTCTGTGAGAACAGGGATTTCTGCTTATTTTGTTTACAACTTCAACGAGAGAGCCTAAAAAGGTACTTGGCATACAGTAGATGCTCAAGAAGTATTGGTAGATGCATGAATTAATTCAGGGAATTAGGCAAGCTGTTTACATACTCTGGTCTCTGAGAAGATTTGCAAGCCAGAAGAAAGATTCCTTGAGGGAAAATTTTATGAGACAAAGTAAAAAACTGTCATGGTGTATCAAGATGAAGAGTTGTTTATCAACTTGGGTTATGATAAAGGCTTAATCATAATCATAATCATAACTAGGGATTGGTTGGCCCAACTTGTACAAGGCCTGTACACTGAGGGGCACTCCTCAAAGGCAAAGATTAGAAGGATGAAAGCAAGACAACAATGGCACCTTACAGGCGTACCTTGTTTTGTTGCACTTTGCTTTATT
This sequence comes from Aethalodelphis obliquidens, assembly GCF_003676395.1. Lineage (NCBI taxonomy): Eukaryota > Metazoa > Chordata > Mammalia > Artiodactyla > Delphinidae > Aethalodelphis > Aethalodelphis obliquidens. The sequence continues at coordinate 6,131,555 of NW_020837959.1, forward strand.
GCCCGTGGCACATATCATTTTTCTTACAAATTGAAGGTTTGCGACAACCCTGTGAGAAGCAAGTGTATCAGCGCCGTTTTTCCAACAGCATTTGTTAATTTCCTGTCTCTGTGTCACATTTTGGTAATTCTAACAATATCTCAAACGATTTCATTATTATTATATTTGTAATGGTGATCTGTGATCAGTGATCTTTGATGTTACTATTGCTAAAAGATTATGACTCCTTGAAGGCTCAGATGATGGTTAGCACTTTTTAGCAATGAACTATTTTTAATTAAAGTATATACATTGTGATTTTTTAGACATATACTATTGTATACTTGACAGATGACCGTATAGTGTAAACATATATTTCTGTGCACTGGGAAACCAAAAATTTGTGTGACTCGCTTTGTTACCATATTTGCTTTATTGCAGTGGTTCTGGAACGGAACCCACAATGTCTCCACCTCTATTTTCCTCCCCCCCATTGAAATTTCTCTCCCATCCTTCATTCTCTTTCCATAACCTTCTGTGCTGCCTACCGCTCACCAGATAACGTACAACCACATGAAAGGGTGTGCAAGATCGTCACTGTCTGGTTCCAGCTTCTACCATTTTTCTTCATGCTCCCCCCAAATCTCCAGCGAGTCTGAACTGCTAGAGTTCTCTAAACCAAGGATGCTTCCTTCTCCCCACCCCCAACTAAATGCTTTTACGTTTTTATTCTGCCAGAAAAGGCTTCTTCTGCCTCATTCCCTTGTGAATTCCAGTTCAACATTTAATGAGCAATCGAGTATTTCTTCTTTGGTGAAATCCCCGGTACATTCCCCACTCTCTAAAGAATGAATTACTCTCTCGTTGGTTCCCCACTGATTCTTTTTATTTATTTATTTATTTTTACATCTTTATTGGAGTATAATTGCTTTACAATGGTGTGTTAGTTTCTGCTTTATAACAAAGTGAATCAGTTATACATATACATATGTTCCCATATTTCTTCCCTCTTGTGTCTCCCTCCCTCCCGCCTCCCTGTCTCCAGGCGGTCACAAAGCACTGAGCTGATCTCCCTGTGCTACTATTCAATATTTTATAATTATTACTGGTTCACGTGTCTGATTCTTGATTTTGGCTGTGATATGTCTGAAAGCAAGGAGTATGTTCTTCTTTCTCTGTACAAGCAGAACCTATCAACTAGTAATAACCCATAAAGTTTGATGAATAATTAGTACAAATGAATCAAAATGTTCAAAACTGATAGCACGTCTTTTAAAGAGACAGCTAACGGTAAATTTTCTGGAAAACTGAGCCCTTTCTGATGCTTGAAAGCGCATTAAGAAAGTGATCTTTTCTACTTGTGTTTGCTAGGATAAATAAAGGCTAACTGGGGAGATTTCCCAGAGGAAAGATGGTAACCAGTGTTTTGGAGAAGGGAGAAAATGTTAAGTAGAATAAGAAGAAGTGGCAAGCAGGGACAAGAAATGTGATGTGTGATAAAGTAGAAATAAGTGTTTGTGAAATACATAAGATGAACTGTGATGCAGGCTTCACGAGAGTAGAAGATGCAACTGGTGGGGAGAGGCCAGTTGATGAAGTATTTAAAACTCACAGTCACAGCTCTTCTAGTGTGATGCAATGCTAGTGATTACCAATTGAGGCTACATTTGCTCAAGGTGATTGTATAATTACACCAAATGCAAATTCCTTATTCAGTTTTGTCATCATGCCCTTGCTGACAATGTGGAAAGATAAAGGAGAGGGTTGCGCTGCAGAGCGTCTTACAGACTGTGGATGCAGCTAGCATAGCTTTTCACTTGATTCAGGCTCTAAGCGTTAGCCTGATTACTCAATGATGAAGGCATTTATTTAAAAAAAGTTTTTTTTGGTTCCCTCTCATCTGGGTTAGAGTTTACCCTCCAGACAGCTAGTCAGTGGGACGGTGTTATCTGTTGTGTATCTGTTGGCTAATAAGCATCAAGTTCAGAGAAAAAGGAAACACATTTAGGGCTGATTAATGTAAAGATACTCATTGACGAGCAGTATAATGCAAAGTAACTCCAGATTTTCAAATTCAATGTATTGATTCTTCCCAATATCATGTTATTCATATTTGCTGAAGGATTCTTTTCTGAGTTTATACTTTGGAACATGCAGCTCAGTGGAAAGATATGTTTTTATCCAAATAAGCTGGCTCTAACCCCAAATGATATTTGTGCAAATCTGCTCTCACACTGGTATTAATTTATTAGACAATTAGAACATGGCAAATGAAACGAAGGTTGAAACTTGCCTCACATAGTTTTTTTAATTGTCTCTATTCACACCTCCTCCCTCCATATACAAAATTCTGAAAGTCTATGGGGATATCTTAGTACATATTTATGCCGATCACTTTTTTATTTATGGAAGGAGATCGCTTGTTCCCCCAGGTGGTTGTAAAACTGCAATTTCACTTTGACATGATACAAATTGGTTTAGAGAAAACAAATTATTCTAAAGTCTTTAGAAACTGAAATGATGCTGTTGGAGCATAGTAAAAAGATAAATCTAGAAGATGGCCAATTTTATCTTTCCAACACTAGATGGGCTTGTCCTGGAACATGCCTCTGAATTTAGGTCACTGATTTTTATCCAGAGGTGATTTTTGACTTGTAAAAAGAAATGGAAACCAAGAACTACCATAAAACAAGAATTGGTTTACACTCTTTTGAAATGTGTATTTATACAGACCATGAGATAAAAATACTTTGTTGAAGAAAAAGTTAAGTCTTTTTAACGCTGATCTGAATGGCCTACCCAAAATAAAAATTTTAGGAGTGAATAAATAGTTCTTGTGATTTAGTCTACTTCCTTGCCTGTCCCATAAACAGGGAATATTGGAGCATGGGAAAATACCCAGGGTTTAGGAACTTTATTGTTTTAAGTAAAATTTTATTGAAGGTTTACATATATACAGAAAAGGACACAAATAGTAAACCACAAGCTCTATGGATTTTAAGTGAACATAGCCATGTAACCAGCATGCCAATAAAATAAGACATTAATAGAATATTCCTAAATCCCAGAAGGTCCTCTCATGCCCCGTGCCAAAGATAATTACTATTCTGCCTTCTAGCCTCATAGATTAGTTTTGCCTATTCTCTGGAAGACAACTCTTCCAGGCAAATAGTGTCTAGTTCTATTTTTAGAAGATTTGTGCATGTGAGTTTACATTCTCCCACTTATCAATCATTAGCCAAGATGTATCAACATGGAATCAGAGAAAAATCAAATGCTTCAAATGAGTTCCAGCATAACATGAGTTCTTTGTGATTTTTGAAAGTCCCCTGGAAGTTAAGGATGTCACTCAGGTTGTGTTTTGATGGCAGCCAAATCACTGATTCCACAACTTTTCCCTATACTATTCTGGCCCACCATTATAATTAACAGAGTAAAAGCTTAAATCACACCATGGTCCCCTAACATGTAACAAAGAAAGTGGAATACAGAGACAGGCAACAAGCTTTAAAGATCAGAAAAGAGGGAAACAATATTTAAGAATTACATGTAATTAGAGAGCATTACATAACAACATATTGCTAGAGATTAATTCAGTCAGTTCAGACATGACGTTTATTTTTAACAATCAGTATGCTGTTCTCTATAATCATGTCCCACAGTTTAACGTGCTTAATGAACTCTTACTGGAAAGTGACTATTTCAGGAGAGTATAATGACCTTTAATCACTTCACCCAAGCTATTAGTAAGAAAGATTGTCAGGAAATGTTTTTACTTTTGTTATAAAAATAATTGAATTTCCAGTTGAAACAAGAAGTTTGTCAATATATAACGTCCAATGTCTTAACCCCTCCTCTTTATGCTGTTTCTCCCTCTTCTTCACAGTGTATTATTGATGAATTTCTGATTTTTTACCTGGTTCGAATAAGCTGAGAAGGAAAATAACTTCTAACTAAGCAGCTACTGAGTTCTTAGGGTAGATACTATACTCATAGTATCTCAATTAATCCACTCAAAAACTCGATGAGGCAAATATTATGCGCATTTTACAGTTGAGGAAATTGGGGTTAAGGAAAAGTACCCAATTTACCCAGTATCATACTAGCATAACTGTCAGAGAAATAATTGAAACACAAAGCTATTTGCCTCTAAATCCCTGCTGAAAGATACTTTATATAGTATTTAAGGCTAAGTCTTAGTATTACATAGAATATTGTTGGTTGGCGAACTTTCATCTCTTCCAAAATGAAACATATTTAGTATTGTCAGGGTATAACTAGTAAACAGTGTAGGGGTTGATGTCTTGGTCTTTGATTATCATTGCAAGAGAGTCAGCGTAGGGTAGGTTAGTGGTTCTTAAAGTGTGGTACTTGGACCAGTAACATCAGCATCATCTGTGAGCTTGTTAGACACACAAATTTATGAGCCCGACATTGACTTCTGAATTTCTGAGCTTTAGACCCAGAAAACCATGTTTTCACAAGCTCTTGAGATTATTCTTACACATGTTAAAGTTTGAGAACCAATGACATATTTAAAGAGTTAGACTCTGTACCTTTGTATCCTGGTTCTACAGAATACTAGTTATGTGACACCGATCAATTTAGTTACCCTTTCTGAGTTTTGGTTTCTTCATTTATGAAATATGAATAATAATAGTACCTGTATGTATAAGGTTGCTTATATAACACACATAGAAAAGTGCCAGGCTAACTGCAAGCTTTGTAAGTGGTTAGAAATAAATATATATATTTTTGATAATGCAAGTAAGTAATTGGTATCAAAAGCATTCACTAAATAGCTCAATATTTTGGAATAATTTATTTTAATAATGAAGTCTAATAAATATTGAGGTTTTGAATAGGAATGAACAGTCTTTCTTAGAATTTGTTTCACATTTTAATATGTAAAACAGAAGAGGAAAGGTGATGGAAAGCTCATATAAATATGATACGGTAAATTACACTGTTTTATGAGTATGATTTCATACGGAATTCAAAGTAGATGCAATTAGTGCTACAAATTAGAAATCGCAAATGATGATTTAACAAACACATGATTTAACAAACAAATCAGAGAAAAAATTTCAGATGAATTTAAATTGCTCTATGTAGATTTAATCTTGTGATAAGTAATTCTCCAGAGAAAGCATAAGATGTTATTCTTCGTTCCAAAAAGTGGGACAGCTTGGAAGTTGAGAAAAATTATTGTAGAAACTAGAATTATCAATGAAGACAATTAATAAACTCCATAACATGCATTTAAATGTATGAGACTAGCATCTAATGTAATTTGCTTTTTATATACAATGCCAGTTTAAATAAGGGTCCTGCTGTATGGTTGCACCTGTGGGTGAGTAATCATAATATTTGTGATGGCAAGTTGGCCTGGGGACTGATGCAAAGCCTCTCAGCAAAAGAGCAGCAGATGGTGTGTAAACGCCAAAGCCAGAACTATACACTTTTGGGGGGTGTATTTAAGTAGCTTCCTGTTCCAGGCATGAAGTGAGGGTATCAGCTGAAAAAAACTTTTCCTTCTTCTAGTCCATATGCACCAATTAAACATACATCATTAAAGAGCAAGTGTGTATGTCAAAGCCTGATATGTAGAGAAATGAAGGGGAAAATTCAGCAGACACCAATTTGTATTTCTTTTTATCAGTTCTAAAGGAAATAACACCATACAATGGCAGTCCAACTTTTAACAGCATTCCACAGGATAAAAGGTGCTTTCCCACGTACTCTTAAATGAGTCTCATGGCAGTGCCAGGAATTAGATATTGCTGTTTTTCTCCCATTTTACTGCTCAGAAAACGAAGTATTTGAGAATTTAAATGCCATGACCAGGGTCACATAGCTATTAAGTGGCCTAGATGGAGAAGAGGTACCACCTTGGGTTTTGCACCAAAATCTTTGTTCTTACTATGCCACACCCTCTTTTAATCATTTAATTCACTTTCCATTAGAATTTAAATTGTAATGAAGAAAAACTGAAGGGTGTCCACAATTAAGAAATACCAATTTTGCAATTGTACCAGTAAATACAAAGGGTTTAAATCCACACCATAGAGAGAAGTGATCTTATCCTTATACTAACTTTTTTTGTCTGGTTAAAAAACTACATATTTCTAGGTAGGTTCACTTTTTGAAGAGGGATGATCATCTCTTTTACTGGACTTAAGGGGTTAAAGGCTCCTGCCGTGAGCAGAGAGGGCACCTGTGGGACTCAGTACCTGGGCAGGATGAGCCCTGCGCTGTGGCTTGTCAGGTCTCCCCAGGAAGCCACCCACTACAAGATCTGGATTCCCAACCAGGGACACCTCCCTGAAACCTGACATTAGAAAATCCTACCCGGCCTTCCAAAGCCCGGGCTCCACAGGCTCTAAACCTTTCTTCAGTCTGAAGGCCAACACCCCATCTCTGGGTATCTGGATGTCTGTTTGCCCCTAAAGCCCACATGTTTATTTCCTATGTGCCTGTGGTCTCGATTTAGTCACTCCAGCATCATGCAGGGTAGATGGATGCTGTCTCTGACCTCTTGGTGCAATTTGGTTTTCTCTTAGTTACGTTCCCTGGGAGGGACTGTTGCGGGCCGTGGGGAATGCTATGGACCAAATGTTTGAGACCCCTCGAGAGGTATATGTTGTAGCCCTGATTCACAATATGTTGGTAGGAGGATGAGGGGTCTTTGGGAGATGATTAGGTTTAGATGAGGTTCAGATGAGAGATACCATCTTTCTTTCTGTCCTGTGAAGAAACAGCAAAAGGCATCCATCTGAAAACCAGGAAGAGGGCTCTCCCACCAGGAACCAAGTGAGCTGGCACCTTGATCTGGGACTTCCCAGCCTCTAGGATCATAAGAAAAAGTTTCTGTTGTTTAAATCACTCAGTCTGTGGCATTTTTGTTATAGTAGATCACCCTGACTAAGACAGGGAGGTAAAACATGAGAGTAGCATCCAGGACATTCTTTTGTTAGTGACTCCACTACTGATTGACCTTTCTTTCCCGTTATTGGACGAGCGGGTGAGCACAGTTGGATGGGTGGAAGGAGGCTGTGGTAGGTAAGGAGGAAAGAGCAATAGAGACAAGGTGCAAGAAAAACTAGATTTTCTAAATTAAACAATAATAATATCCATTTATGTGAATGTATTTTTGTTTCACTCAACTCAAGCTGAATTACTGAGCTTCTCTGAAGAACTGAATCCTTCTTTAAGACAAACCCTGCAGGCAGATTGGAGGGGAGACGTTCCTAATTGAAACACATGGGGATTTCAGGGAAGGATGCTACCACCTTCACTGCTACTCATTCACATTGATACCAAAACTGACATGTCAATAATTATCTGTCTTCCACCATTTCAAATCAGAGAATTCAGACATTCTACTGTAAGAATCTTTTCAGGTGGAATGTTATGCTTTCTGATGTTTATAAAATTTTTCTTCATTGCTTTTTAGCTTCATGTGGTCTCAATATTTACAGTAACGGCTTTTGAATTAGTACCATTATTGCCAAAGAGCAAATTAACCTAGTTTCATCACAAAGTTTAGTTATTCCTAATTCTAATGCTGAGGGAATCCAATGCTTCTCTCTCATTAGTAATCATTAATCCTATTGATTGTGCAGAAGAGTCTAGAAGAAATTTAAAGAAACTTTAATCAGATTTTGCTTTGTCTGCAACTTATTTGGCATTATTAGCTGTATATTAAATTCAAGGTGCACCCTGGCGTGCTGTAATGTTAACATTGCAATATTAAAGAATAGAAGATGATTTAAAGCATGTTCAGTATCCAGTTTGTACAGATTAAGATATTACAATCTCAGTAACCTAAATATCTCTTTTTGGTGCAATTACAGCACTAGTCATGTAGAAAGATTTTGTATAGAAGAATATTGATCCTGGAAAATCAATAGTGTAGAACTTAAAAAATAACATGCTTAATGTATTAGTAGCTACTAACAGCTAATATGGATTAAGCTTGGCAATGGCGAATTTACATGCATTATCTCATTGTCACTGTCCTTTAAGGTCTGCGTTTTATTGGGCATAGTTTACAAATGAGGAAACTAAGACTTAAAGAAGTGTAGTGATTTTCCCAGAATTACACAACAAAGAAATGGCAGAGTTTAAAGTTAAACCCAGGTCTTTGCAACTCTAAAGCCCATGTTCTAAGCTACTGCCTTCCCGCACTTATTTGGCAACCTGAACTCTGGGAATGCCGCAAAGAGTTGTAGCTTGTTAAATCATTTTGAAACATTCACATTATGAGTCTCCAGAATTCCGTGTTCTTTTGTGAATGGCAGAGAGATTAAGTCATGGAGTTTAGAGTACAACATGTTCATTTTTAATTCCTATTTGTGCTGCTTACAGCACAAATGTCAACCTGGAGTATGACTCAGTGACCCCAACTGTGAAGGGTGTGTAAATAAGCTCATCGCTTAGAGATGCTGCAAAATTAAATGACAGAAAGTGCCAGAAACTTTTAGCCCAATGCCTGCACCAAGACCTGACAAAATCTGGGGTTTCCATTTTTTCTTATTATGCTTATACTTCCGGGAAAAGACAAAGACTGATTCCTAGTTATTTCCACTGAAAACAAAACAAAACATAGGATAAAAAATGCACGCTTGTTGCTTTTGCTTTACTTTGGTCCGACTCAGGTTGTACTGATGTTATCCATTTGTGTGTAACCACAAACACAAGTGGTCTAAGTGGAGTTAGTAATGTCCCCTTGATTCCAGACTTTCTTCTCTGCTGTTGAATTTCTTGAGGTGGCACCGCAGTTCTTCCAGTAGGTTGTAATAAGAACTTTGAAATGATATTTTGCTGTTTTTTTTCTTTTGTATCTTTGTTTTCCATTCTGTTGCCAAGATTTTATTTTCTGCAGAGCGTCTCATAATCTCACCCCTCCCAAATCTTTCCACTGACTTCTCTCCTCTCAGTACACCCAGTTGAAATAACACTTCTTTCACCATTCTTATATTTAACAAGTAATTTTTTTAGCATCAGGACTGTGTCAGGCTCCTGTTGACAGCTGGTAATATGCAGACCCTACCCCCAAGGGATTCACACTGTAGTGTGACTCTTCTCCTTGTGTCCCAACGCTTGCTTGTCCTCCTAAATTCTCTTTCTCCCAACCTTCAACCCTTCAATTTCACGCCCATCTGCTGCCCACTCTCCTGGCCACACCTGGGACCTTGTTAACACCTGTAAATTCTCCATCTCTGAACTGTAAAAGATCAGTATCTGCAACTAGCAAATCCCACCATCTCTCTCTCCTTTTTTAAATTCCCTGTTGCCTTCTATGCAACTTCAAACTTTGTTTTTTTCTTCCTGCTGCTGCTTCTTTCCTACTCGCCCAGCTCCATAATTTGATCCATCCCTCACGGCATTCTTAGGAACATTCCTCCCCCTCCCCCATATCCACCCCTTGTTTCTTTAGCCACTCTTTTGTAAATCTTTGATAAATTACACAAGGTACTCTCAGTGTTCCTGGACGCACGCTGTCAGAGGGAGCTGGGTAGTAGAAAGTGGCCATGCAGACTGGGGGGCCGTGAGATGCGCAGCGTTTCCAGCTGCAGCGGGCCCCCTCATGGTTCTGCCTCAGATATGCAATAAGCACCAACCCCCTCAGGGTTGTTCTAATTCATGCTCGTTTCTCTAGTCTCTTCAGCTACAATTTTTCCCCACACGTGTTGTTTTCTAGCCACATTAAAAGGCTTCTCATTTCCCAGACAAGCCATTTTGTCTCTGTATCCTCTGCCTGCAATTCCTTCTTTGCTTTGTTCACCTGCCAGACTTTTTCTCATCCTTCAACACCCAATCCAACATCCTCCTCTGTGTAATCTTTTTCTCTTGGACGGAGGTAGGGAGACTCTCTCTGCGCTCTCATAATTTCAAGTGCATATTTAAAACTTAGAGCATGCCTGCATTGTATGGGAAGACCTAGATTTCAGAGTACTAAGCATTAGAGATATGGCATATAAAAGGCATACACTGGAGCACTCAGAGTAAGTGTTCAGTAAATTGATAGATATTGGGGTGAGCAGTTGTGATTGATAGAGGCCGAATGTCTCTGATGTTTTGAAATGCAAGTCTTGTGGAACTAAATAGACTTGTTAAATGCAAATTTGGATTCAAGATGGTAGACCGACAGTGCACATTTGTTTACTTACCTTCCCAAATCTTTGCTGCACTTTATTATTTTTTTTACAACTCTTCCTTTTCTTTTACTGACAAATGTAATTGTCAATACATTTGACAAATGTTGCAATTTCATATGATACTGCAAATGAATTTCAATCCCAATAGTACATTTTTATATCAAGATTTCCACATTGAGACTCTAGCTTTCGGAACATGTAGGCATTGTCAGCAGCTAGCCTGGGCACCATTAAAAGAGTGCACTGCTGCAGAGGGCTAGAGATGGCCAGTATATATTTAGAGAGGTATTAAAGACATTGCCTGGAGCTGAGTCAACTAGAAAACCACACTCTGCCAAGGCTCCTCTCACGTCCCCTGACAGATTAGCCCTGAGGCTGTGTGCTGTGCCCCATGGGTCTCCTGCATTGGCGCCAGGATCTTTAGTCCGTGACAGGCAGTGGGGTGCTTTGCAGGTAGATGCCAGATGCGGCAGGCATCTCCTTGGCCACATGCAGATAGCAGAACTGTAAGTGCTGGTTGCTTCTTTGGCATACACCTCAGACTGCTCTGCACAGGTGCCTGAGGAGACCTAAACAAGGCTGCTCACGGCCAGAGGTAGTAGCCCAAAGGGCTCTGGCTGCCCCTGACCCCTCTCAACTGCCCCACTGCAGGAGGGATCAATTTCTCACTTACATTCAGGACGCCAGCGCACCAGAGTCCACCGGTTGGGAAGCTCTGTCTGTATGGTGTGCCTCATTTTATAAATGAGGAAGCTAGTTTACAGATCAAGGACTTGATTTTTTTTTTCCAAAATTAGGAGCAAATATGACAGAGTCAGAACTGAAAGAAAGAAAAGAGAAATTGAATGAAAATATTTTGGACAAGAGGGAGGTAATTCTTAGAAGGGAGGAATTGTAATATATTATAAGATTTGTTATCTGCCAGTATATTCAGAATATGCTAATAGCTTTATTTTTCTAAATTCTTGGTTTTGTGTGAAAACACAAAACAAAACAAAAATCTCTCCCCCCAATCCTATACTCCAATAAAGATGTTAAAAAAAAAAAAAAGAAATCAAGAAAGAAATAGAAAGCAAAAAAAAAATTTTAAAAAAGAACATAAGGTGCTTACAACTGCGCAAGGTACATGGTAAGTGTTCAATCATGTGAGTGGCTATGATGAAGTTCCAGCAGCCAGCATCGCCTGGCACAGAGTAAGTGTTCAGTAATGACTGGCTTGGTAAGTGGGTGGTAAAAAGGAAATTTTAGGTCAGTCTGGATAATTTTACACGTTCTTTGCTGCACTTTAAGTGAATACATAGAAAGTGTAGTATAGCAAGCATACAGGAGGTGCAGTGGAAACACCAAGTCACATCTGAAGTGTGTGTGAGAGGCTGAGGCAGAGAGAGCAAGCCCTGATCTTCTAAGCGGGGACCCAGGGGGCCTTGGGTGTGCACACAGAGAATGAAAACTGGGTTCAGAAAAGGTGAATAATCGATGGTGAACAGCTCAACCGTCGTGCAGGGCAGTCTGCCTCCATACGTTCATCTCCAAAGAGGAGAGAAACTTAGAATTGACAGCCAGTCAAATGCCGGAGCGTTGTTCACGCTGGTAACTAAGTGCACAGTGTGAAGAGAGTTGAGGCCGCTGGTGCAGCTGGTGGAGGCCCCAAAGAGAAATTCTCCCCACTTTTGATCAGTTGATAGAGAAAAGGGGCAGTTTGTCAGGCCGCTCTACACGTGCCCTGACTTAAGTTGGTGGTGGTGTTTATAAATATTAGTAATCCTGTTAGCCTTATGTATGGAGTGGTAGGTGAGAATTAGACATCCCCTTCCTTAAAGTCTCAGACAGGATTCTGCTGTACGTGTATGCAGACGTATATCATCATCAGGCAGGGGCAAAGGCAATTACACTAAACCTAATGAAGTCATCACTCTCTGCTTTTTTACATCCGCTAATTGCACACAGTGTAAAATGTTCACTCAAGCCAGAAAACAAAAGATGCTAAGGACAAGATTCCGCCTGACTTAGGGTCAGAAAATTGTACCAGAATCGTTGAATCAGCTGCTGGATACAAAGCCATTTCAGAATCATGCCTTGGGTCCTGTTACCAATTGTTCAGGCTCTTGAACCTGCTGGAGACTCACGACCTGTTCCTGAAATGGGAGGGTGGATATGCAGTATTCCCAGGCAATCCATGTACCTTGAACGTTAGTATCTAACCCATTGAAATACATCCTATTTGATCAATTGTGTTATTTAACCAAGCCTCATCAGAGATAAAAATAGATGGCATGCTTCTGCCACTTGTGGTTCCAGGCTTCTGATTTGAAGAATCCCTGGATATGCGTTCCTGATTAGATTAGTGATCATCCCAGAGTACAGGTCAAAATTCATATTTGGTTGAAACTTATGAAATTTACTTTTTTAGGTCAAAGAATGTCAAATAGTGTCAGGTCAAATGGTGTATTTATATATCACATTGACTATAATGAAGTTTTTGAAAAAATTTGACACAACATAAGAGACTCAATCAGCCCTATTGTTACAGTTATCTCTTGCAGAATAACAAATTCTTCCAAAACTTACAACTTAAAACTACAATTGTTGTACCATACCTCACAATCTTGTGGGTCCAAATTTGGGGAAGGGCTCCAGTGAGCTTCCTTCCTTTATGTGATAACTATGGCGTGTTCAGCTGGCAAGCAGACTCCTTTGTAAGGTCCAGTTGGACTGCTTGCACACATCTGGCACCTAGTAAGGGTGGCTAGGAGTGGTTCTCAGTGGTACTGTTGGCCAGAGTCCACAGGTGGCTTGTCCACTATGGAGACCGTAGGGACAGTCACACTTGACCCCTTGTGTGGCTGCCGGGGGTGCTGAGAGACAGTTCTTCAAGAGAGAAGGTAGAAGTTGCCGGTTTCTCAAGGCCTGGAAGTAGAACCTGGCACAGCTTCACATCTACCGTATTCTGTCCATCAGACCCTGTCACCAAGCTGGCTCATGTTCAGTGAAAGGGGACAATGGTGACCCCATCTTCTGCTCATATGCTCTGCTACAAATTCATCAGTCTTTATGTTTCGTCTCTCTTCTGAAAGCCAGTCTTTGCTTAGGTTTTAGACTGTTTGGTTTCCATGAAATCTCAGCTCTCTGATAGACTCAAGAATAAACATGATTTCACAGTAGGTCCAGCTTTTTCTTATTATTAGGGTGCTAGTCACATGCTTTCAAACTCTACATCCTAGGTGGAAGTGGAATTCCTTGGCTTTAGAATTTGTATAAGTAATTCTAGATCCTAGACAGCTGAGGAAGTCTAGATGTCTGCAACATGCTTAGGGAAAACGATTGTGAACCTAAATCTCTAAGAATACCATATTTAGCCAAATTATCATTCTAATATAAGAACAAGAACTGACAGTTTTTGACTTAGAAGAACTAAGTAAATTACCTTTATATAATTTCTGAAGAAATAGCTTAAGAGTGTTTCAGCAAAACAAGGGGAAAAAAACAAACAGGAACATGTGGGGACCCAAGAAATGGTAGCTCTGTACTGGGAGATAAGTGATAGGAAATTCCAGAATAATTTTCAGCAAGAAGTCAGTGGGTTCAGATGGGAACAAGGTCATATATTAAGAAGAAGGTGTGAAGTATGGCAAAGCAAATGCAGCGTGACTTAGAGGGCGGTCAGAGGGATTCTTGATCTGAGTTTTTAATGATGCAAATAATTCAGCAAATGAGTGGCACATTAACTGTCCCCTATTATTATTACATACCTCTTTTCACCCTACCCTACACTCCATGGACTTGTTTTATCTTCCCAAGCAGACAGTGAGCTACCTATTCATCTTCTTCTTAATGATAATTTAGTATAAAGTCTTTTTTGATAGTAAAGAAGTACAGTCAATGTCATGATAAGTGTATGATTTTACTGACATGATCTCTTAGGAAGTAAGATACACAAATTAAACTGGTAAAAGTTCATAAAGCAAATACAAATTATTTTCTTCCCAACCTTAAAACCGTGGATTTTCAAGGATGTATTTTAATTTTATAATCATTTAAAAAATGTTGGAAATGGCATTGAGTTGGATGTGAATTAGGCTGATATTAGGATGTGTGGGTTTGCCAATAGAAATCTTATTTCTATCAACAGTAGAAATATATCCAATTTGACCCACATATGGGATATACAACATGGCTCATCTGAATACAGAATATGTTTTAAAGTCATTCTGATCATTAGCTAAAATATACCAGCTTTAAAATTATTCTGTAGATCTAAACAATGAATAAAGTAGACAGAATTAATCACAACTGGCCTTATCAGTGAGGGCAGGTGGGTGATTGTGAGCCTCCAACAGTGATACTCTGAGAAGTATCACAAAAGCAGTGTTATGAGGAGGATGCATAACCTGAGCACATCATCGGGAAGCATCAGGGTCAGGGAAGATGCTCACAGTGCTCTTTTAGGATAATCCTTATTTCCTCAGCTTCCTTTATTTGTTGAAATCTGTCCAAGCAACCTGGCATCAAACTCAGAACTTAAACTCTCTGCCTTAATTTTGTACTTAGTAGGTGTAAGTGTGGACACCCAGTTTAAGTGATCTCGAGAAGTGTAAAACCTAGGTACTACACGGTTGTCTTTTAAAATGTTACGTTTCATCAAATCACACTGATAGCTTTGAACGATTCTTTTAGAAAGTTTAAAATAAAACCCTCCTTTGAATTCATACCTAAACTAAGGAATATTTATGTCTTATGGAGTTTATTTTTTTCACACAGGTCATTGGATTTGAGAAAATAATGATATGATTGAGAGAAATGATCATTATAAATTACATATTTACCATTAGTTTTAGATGCAATGTTTGTACAAAGGGTTTGGAACAATAAAATATTATTGTCTTGGAATTTGTGTAGAGTTTTCTCCTAATATGCAGACTCTCTTCTCAACACCTGAACAGAAGGCATTCAAATTAACCAAATGGTACTTTCTTGGCCAGCCTAGAAATTTCTTCCTCTCCTTTCCCCTCCTCCCTCTTCCTTACTCCTGAGGCCTTGATACCAACAGAAGACTAAAATTCATCTGCACTCCACTTAATATGTGTAACCAGCTGTGATTTAATTTTTGATGCTGCCACATGAAAAAAGCTTTTTTTTTTTTCCTGAGCTATAGGTGTTAATTGGTATCTTCGTATCTTGCTAATTAAGTTCCAGCAACACCTTTTGCCTCTTCCTCGTTTGCATTTAATGAGCTCCCTTGTTGTAATAATTTATTAGATAATTAGATAAAACAAAAAAAAGTTCAGTTTCTTTAGGAATAGCTTTGGAAAAGTACACCTTAAATATTCAAAGACTGATAAAAATGTGTACATTGCAAGAAAAAAAACATCAGCTCAGGAAGAAATACACTTAATGTTAGCCTACACACTCATACTGACATTTTAAATGATGTGATCATTAGGGCATTTATTAAAAAAAGAAAAGGTTGGTTCTAAAGCTCGGGCAACAACAGCTATTTTGGTGTAAGCAAAACAGAATCACATATGGTACAAAATAAGGAGCATACCTGAAACCTTTGCGATATTTAAGCACAACAAACAAATTATCAGTTAAGCAATGTGCCCTCTGGACTCTAATTATCATTTTTATTTGCATGTTCATTTTCTTTCAAAAACTCCTTTTAAGCCGTTGGCCAGGTATTATTAAGTTTTTGCTATTTATTATGGTGCCAGAATTGACTTGACAAAAGAATGGAAAAATCATTGGTGTGCATTGAAACTGATCACTGTTTAATATTATACTACTTTCAGTTCGTCAGCAGTTAGGGCACTTTGGAAGTCATTTTGAGTGAGAACATTCAGATGCTATTGATTCCATTCTTCTGCTCCAACTCAAACTGGTTCAGACTGAGAGCTTTCTAACTTGTCCCATATCTGCAGAAAAGTCAATGCCATCTCTCATTGCTCTGTTTTTGTCTTTGGTTGAGCAAATGGATTCTGCTGGAATCCATTCTTTATCTCTTTGATGCCTATTATTCACATCTCTTTAAGTATCTATTAATCCTTAAGGTGAAGCAAACATCCAAAAATCAAGATATCAAGCTATACGTATTCATAGATAGTCATCAATTCAATCAACATTGAAATTATATTTCTTGAACCACAAAAGATGCATTAAACCTGAAAGTCATAATAATGTGCAATCCTTCAAGTATCTCTGATAGACATGATGACAGAAATGACTACCTTTTTTGCCCAATTTGGGAACATTGAGCTTCCCAGCTGGGATTAGCACATTTTAATCAGAAGCCTTAAAAAGTGCAGTAACTAATCCCGCAGGAGATGATGCTGTCAATACCTCCTAAAGGAATAGAACTAATACTTCTAGGCTGCACACATCGTATCGATTCTTTGCTTTAGGGTAGAAACAGGTTTTAGAGATGTTGTGAGCTGGAAAGCAAGATCAGTTTGCCTCTGCTTGACCTTTAGGTGAAATGCATTGGAGTAAAAACTCTTTCCACTGTCATTTGTCACTCAGGAATTAGGAAAGAGAGCTTTTCTCCCCCGTATTCAAGAAGAACCAAAATCAAGTAATTGACACAGCAATCTAAAACTTCCACTCCTTTTGGTTTTGTTCCACCCCAAATGCTAACTTAAATCCTTCGTGACTATTACAAGTATAAAGGGAAAAGAAGACCCAGAGAGGCACCTGGAGACAGAGATAGCAGAGCTGTGAGGAGATCGTTTGCAGAAAATATTCTTCCCATGTGTGGACTTGGCCTTTGAAGCAAAGAATTACAACAGGAAATTAGGACTAGGCTGGCGCAGCCTCATAAACAAGTACAAAATTGTGTCAGCACACCAAAGTATTTCACTAGACTGCCCTTCCCCCGGGAGGTTCACAGGTGGTATAATAAATGAAATCAGCAATTCTTCCTACATGTCTAGCATGTATGATTATTTTGGCTCAGTGGACCATTAGTTATTTGTAAGCTGGGGCATAAATACAGATGCTAGTTGAATATTTATGTACAGCTCCAGGATCCACGTTCAGTAATTTGTCTATGTAGGGGAAATGTGGTTGTGGGGGGAATGGAAAATATTTACTCTGGAAGCCCTTAATGTAATGCATTAAATATGAATATGCTTTTGGTGTTGGGATCCTGGAGCTCTAGGTAGGTGTTGGGTCCCTACTGGCCCTTTATCATTTTTCTCTTCCAACAACTGAATCTAAAACTGAAAAGCTGCCTTTAACATTCTTAAACGGTGATCCTGCCAGACTCATCCTATAAGAAATTCCCAAAGTTTTTATCCAGACACAATATCTTTTATTTGCTAACTTGTAGCAAGTCTCTCCTCTGAGCCCAACTAAACACGATACTAAACGTTCTTTTGCCTTTGTGCAAGTATAACAATCTGGGCCTCCTTTGTTTTTCACTGAACAATAAAATTAACCAGTTATTGAATTTATACTCCCATTAGAGAGCCATTGTTACTGTTTTAACAAGAGAAAACGCTCAAAGAAAAACAAACAAAAATTAGCACAGAAAAGAATATGATTTATGTGTGATTTTTTTCTGGATATTCGATTTGGAATGTATTATGGAAAATGGTCTCAGTGTCAAAGATTCAATGCTGTAAGAAAAAGCTATCTCCCAAAGAACTCTAATTTTCAACTTTCTTCGCACTTAGTGGATAAAGCCTACAGACCTCATTCTCCTTTTGTGTAAAGAATAATTATAGTGATTTGCCAAAGTAAAGTACTTGAAAAGGATTTCCTAAAATTTGGTAGAGGATCTTAAAATTTTATTCCACTATGAATCTTTCCAGATATCTATCAAATCTGAACTGTTTCTCCCAGGCTTAGATTAATTTTCTAAATCACTCGGCTTTCTCCCATCTACAGTGATGTAGCAGCTGAGTTATATGATGAATTTTGCCCTCTCCTGAGTCTGTCAAGAAGGGATACTAAAATTTGGTAATATTTAGGGGTGGAGAAGTGAAGGGGTGTCTCAAACTACCTTTCTTTTTTTTTTTTTTTTTTTGTGGTACACGGGCCTCTCACTGTTGTGGCCTCTCCCGTTGCGGAGCACAGGCTCCGGACGTGCAGGCTCAGCGGCCATGGCTCACTGGCCCAGCCGCTCCGTGGCATGTGGGATCCTCCCGGACCGGGGCACGAACCCGTGTCCCCTGCATCGGCAGGCAGACTCTCAACCACTGCACCACCAGGGAAGCCCTACCTTCCTTTTTAAGAGGTAAATACTGAATCATCAAATAACACATCTGAGCAAGACCTCAGATGTGATTAAGTCCAAGAGATTTGCCAACAGAGTTGTATTCTAGAATTACCTGGGGATTTGTATAAAAGATTACCGGGGGCTTCCCTGGTGGTGCAGTGGTTGAGAATCTGCCTGCTAATGCAGGGGACACGGGTTCGAGCCCTGGTGTGGGAAGATGCCACATGCCGCGGAGCAACTAGGCCCGTTGAGCCACAACTACTGAGCCTGCGCGTCTGGAGCCTGTGCTCTGCAAGAATGGAGGCCGCAATAGTGAGAGGCCCACGCACTGCGATGAAGAGTGGCCCCCGCTTGCCACAACTAGAGAAAGCCCTCGCACTGAAATGAAGACCCAACACAGCCAAAAATAAGTAAATTAAAAAGCCAAGCATTTGAAGCCCTGTAAAAAAAACAAAAAAAAGATTCCTGGGATCCACCTTTGAACTTCTAGATGGGATAAACACCAGTGATTTGCAGAGTAACTCCCTGTAATTCTATTGAATGTCCACCAATCTTTGATCTCTTCGTTTTAAGACGTTGAATTTTTTTCAGTTTAAGTCATTTATTTAACAGTAAATGTGCTTTAATGGCTGAGAAGGATCTGCTTTTTGAACTCCTAATCCAGTATTTTGTAAAATGTGTTAAGAAGGACTGATGGGAATTACGTTTCCTGCTGCTTCCAGTATAAGGCTAGTCGAATAGGATATTTCGGATTTGACTCAATAGGATAGTTTCTAAAGTTATGGACTATTTAAATACCCTTATAAAATATTCACAAAATTATTCATTGCATTTCTGTCTTTTTTGGTAATGTTCTGAGGTAGTATATTCGTGCTTGCTGTAACGACCTAGAAATTCTAGGCCTTTGGGCTATCCATCTCACATTTGTTAGAAGAAATGTGTATAATTTTTAGATCATATTTCCATTTATAAGATAAAAATTTAGCTTTGGATGATTTCATGAGGCTGAATTGAGGGACAGTAGAGACAAACGAACAGTTTGAAAACATTTATTTGCAATATATGGGAATGCTTAAAAAAAACCAACTTTCAGTTGTGTATGTGAGAGCCAGAAAGACAGATAGACAGACTTTGTTGAAATGCAAAATGGCCTTTGAAAATTTCATGGGATAAAAATAAAGTGGTAGCACATTACTTTTCCAGACAGAGAGGTATCAGTCGCCTATTGCCGTGGCTGAGATCCTGAGGGTTGACATTAAACCCTTCCAAAAGAAAACATAGTGATAATCCAGTCACAGTTTATTTCAGAATAAGGGATTAAACATGCATATTGTGATTAGTCTCTTGGAAGAGATGTTGGGGATAACAGTCAGGGTGTGATTTGATTACAATATTCCAGATGTGACTATTCTGAAATCAATATGAGGCTTACATGGGTTGTAGCAACCATGCAGTATGGTAGATATCCACATCCGTTAGGAATATTTTTGGCTACAAGTAGCATATATGCCAACAGACTGTGGCTTAAACAAGTAATACATTGATTTTTCTCACGGAAGGTGGAATCTGAAGTTAGGAAGTCCAGGGCTGGTTTCTCAATCCCTTTCCTGTACCTTTCTTTTCATGTTCCTCTATTATAGCAGCTTGAGAGTAATACAATAAAATGTCCTATCCTCCCACCCCTTAGAACTAGGATGTCATCACATAATTCCAGCTTTAGGATGATTGGCTTCATAGTAATATGTAATATGGCTGGAAGAAAAAAGAAAGAGTTAAAGAAAGGAGATGACCTTCAGAATTATCGATAATGTAGTTTAAGGTAACGAGAGACAAAGCTAGATGATGGCAAACAGAATGAAAAGGGCCCCTTAAACCAGATAGACAATTTGAAAGAGCTAAATACTTCTGTACTTTTTTCTAATTATTCAGGTTTTTATAGGGGGATAAAGACTCAGTGTAAGAAATGTAACCCAGAGCTTACAGCTCTAAGTCTTTCTTTGTCACATATTGCCGCTATCACGCTGCATAACCATCTGTCCCCAAATCACGGCTTCAGACAGCAAACCTTTACTGTCAAGCTCTCCATTCTGCGTTTGGCTGACTTCTGGCTGCTCTTGACGTGGTTCAGCTGGGAGGGCGGATCAGCTTCATGCTGCCAAATGGCTGAGCCTGGCCCATTGCATCTCATTTCGAGGCACAGATCTAAGGGAGGGGAGCAACCCAACCCACAGTATGTCCTAGCGCA
This sequence comes from Aethalodelphis obliquidens, assembly GCF_003676395.1. NCBI lineage: Eukaryota > Metazoa > Chordata > Mammalia > Artiodactyla > Delphinidae > Aethalodelphis > Aethalodelphis obliquidens. Next base: position 6,152,157 of record NW_020837959.1, read on the forward strand.
ATGACAGACACTCAGGGCAAGCCCACTCCATGAGCACGCTTGCCGAAGTCAAAAACGGAGGTTTGGAGATGTGCACGCCACCCATCATGAGGCCACTGCAAGGCTGTCGGTGTGTGCTTCTGCTGTAGGCCAGCGGGGTACTGGAAACTTCGTGTCACGCATATAAAATGGTCATACAAAGACCTGCTGAAACCTCAGCTGTGTGTCTCAAATGTATTGTTATTACTTTTTAACCATGAGGCTTGTCACTATACACAATGGTTAAAAATAAAGTTGCTTTGTTGTTTGGGAAAGTGTTTTCCAAGTTGAAGAGGATGGAGAAACAGCCATTCCAAAGCTGGACCAGTGTCTCCTAGGATAGGCTGAAGAGAGAAGGTTCTTCTAACGGAGAAGAAAGAGCCGTGGGGATTGAGACGGGATCACGAGCCTGGCTCCTCCTGGTTGAGGACTTTGCTGATTCCCAGTGGTGGCACCATCATTAATTATCACGAATTCCACATATGCTTCATTAATTGTGATTTGCTATATAATTGGTTCTTAACTTTTCTGCGTTTATCCAGTACTTTTTCTGGTTTTCCCACTTATTTGCATGTATTAAAAGGTTTCTCATGACAAGTTCTCTCATTAATTTAGAAGAAGTAGGGTTTGTTGTTGTTCTCATGTGCAGTAAATATTTGGTATTTATTTGATGATAAAATCATATTTAGTTCCCCTTAGTATCTTCAGAGGTACTAAGCTAAGAGTCCCTTTATGTTTTGCCAGGATGTCTGAATTGACACAAAGGTATTTCCTAGCATTTGTTTGTCCTCTGAATGGCTGACAGAGAGCTCCACTCACTGACGGCATTGGATCACAAGAAAGTTAGAAAACTATTTACTTTCAGAAAAATGGGCTAACAACTTATAAGAACCATCTCCTCTTATAAAAGTGACATGAGTTTTAAGGTACAGTTTTCTATATTGTAAATTAGAGAATTTAAATTACATAAAATTATATAAAATTACAATTTTTTCATAATATTGTTATTTTTGTAACATTAGGATATTTTTCCCACTCTTAAGACTCTTGAATTCTATTTTAAGTATATTATTTTCAACTCATGAGCTACCTTTTAAATACTAGATTCTTATACCCATTTCCTTGTCAGGGAAACTGAGCCTTATTTATAGAATGTGGACGTCCTGGCAGCTGGTTTAAAAGAAAGATGCAGTAATAATAATCAGGTTTGTTATAGGGTTGAAATGTGAGCCCGGAACTACTAAAGAGCCAGGTCACTTAATTTGTCCAATCTAGCGCCGCAAGTTATTATCAGTGTTGGGTTTAGAAGGGACAACCTAGGATTAACACTGGGACGCTCCTTTATTCTTAGGAAGCATACACTGAAGTATTTAGAACTAAAAGGGATCATGTCTACCACGTATTCTCAAATTGTTCAGGACAATAGAGAGAGAGGAAAAGAAACTGAAGAAATCGATAAAGCAGATGTGGTAAATGTTAACACTTAGGGAATCTGGGTGACGGGTGTTCAGGAATTCTTTCTTTGTACTATTCTTGCAACTCTTCTGTAAGCCTGAAATTACTTCAGCATAAAAAGTTACCAAAAAAAAACAAAAACAAAAATACCTGGGACGCTCCTCACCAGTATTGTTGAACGAGCTGAAGGATAAAGCCCTAGCAACATTTTCGTTAGGTATGTAGATTAGGGGAAAAAAAACAAACAAAAAAACCCTTTGAATGACATTTGTCTGGAGCAATGTTAAATGTGAAAAAAAAAGGATGTGACTCATTATAGGAAAAGAAAGTCATGCAAATTGAAAGTGCAAAAGCTTTATAGAGAAATCTACCAGAGCAAAAGTAGCTAGTGAAATGAAGAGTAAAGGAAATGTAATTGTCTAGAACACACCACAGAATAAAACAAATAAACCCGAAGAGAATGGGTGATGCTATGAATGGCAGGAGGAGAATTAAGCCCAGACTATTTCTATTAATTACTTGGAAAATCTGATAATAATCATTCATCATCTGAGCAGGACGGTCAGGTAAATTATTCTACTTTAAAATATTCAGTGACTTACACAGAAAGAGATGTAGGGCATTCGTGAAAGACACATGCAACTTCTGTTATCAAGGTGATGTTACTATAAGTAATTAAAATTGCCAGGAAGGATTTATTCAATTAATTATAAAAAGTGTAGGTATAGCCCAGGTACTTGAATTCTTTGACTTCTGGTTTCTTTTTATTTTTACTATCTCTTAAATTAAGGGAAAATTATTTATTATTCACTAATGTTTTCTTTTTCCCTGAAATATCGATACAAAACTGTTATTAAACAATACGTAAATTTTGTTCTAATTTTTGCAACTACAATGCTTGATAAAGAGAAAAGGACCTTAACAATGGAATTAGGTTTTGTTGACATGGTCTGGTTATCTTACTAAGATATTTGCCTTTTTCTGCATTCATAATAACCACTATTACTCTGATTATTTTCACATTGCCCTTTTGTTCCCATCAGTAGAACACACAAATAATGAGAAACAAAGGATTCAGGGGAAATGTAATATTGTACAGTTTCCTTGTGCAGATTTCCTGTTTGGTCAGTGCAGCCTCTGCTGGAAGAAATAATTTGTCAGATGTTCTTCCCCACCAAACAGTGGGGGGTATTCCTTCAAAGAATGTTCACACTAAAAGCATCCGTAAGTCTTGTGCTGACAGCACAGGTCAATCCCAGTGTCGTTGGGCCCTGAATTACTCTAGGGAGTACATGCAGAAGGAACAAGACACATTTATTTTTTCAATGTCATCCATCAGTCTAATGGCAAAGCAGACATATCTGTCTCAATGCAGAGAGTTTCTTTCCAGCTACCTGCTGTCCTCTCTTTGGTGTTGGTTTTGTAGTAAGGCTGGCTGTCCTCATGCCTCTAAAGTGGTTGCCAGCACCTTCTAAGGGAATGTGCATCTTCATTGGCATCCATTGTGAGAGAACAAATACATTTTTCCAATCTCTTTGACTCAGAAAATTTCTGATTGGACAGTACTAATAAGAACCTGCTGTATAAAAAATAAATAAATAAAATAACAAAAAATATAAAGATCTCAAGTGGAGGAGGATTGGTTCCCCGAGCAAAATTCACCTAATGCTGCTACAAGACTGGGAGATAACGTGGCGAGAGGCAAACGATAAAACATGGCTATAAACCAGACCTGACAGCCCCAGATACTCTACTGTTTTGTTTCACCATATCAGAAGATCTGCTGTGATTCAGAGCTCACCCAGTAAACCCAGATCCTTTTGATGGAAGTTACTGGCAACATAGCTAACACAATAGCTGTGCCCATGTTATCCTCCTTTGAAGTTTCCCATATGCATTTCCAGTGCTACAGAGTTACCATTATGTCCATTTCTTTGCAGTCCCTGTAGGACTCAAAGACTGTATCAAATTGTTAAGTATATCCCATGAGGAGGAATTAGGACATTGTTTTGTTGCTCACCTGTTGCTGCTTGACTGCTTTTCCTTTGTTCCTGCATTCCCTCACTTGCCTTAAGATCATTATGACTGAGACCTGTTCAAGGGCAAGCACTGTGGCCAGGCTTAGATCACAAAGTGACTTTGGCCAGAAATGGCTTCTCTGATGTCAAGAAAGCCATGCCTGGTTCTCTTTCTCCGGGAACCCCCTACTCTATCTGCTTACACTTCTCCTTCTTCTCCTCCTCCTTTTTCTTTTTCTCCTCCTCCTTTTCCTTCCTCTTTTTCCCCCTTTCTCCCTCGAATGGCCACACTTTCTGAGAGAACTCTGTTCTCATTGTCTCAAGTTTCTCATGTCCAAGTCACTCCTCTATCCATGAAAATCTACTACAAATGACTTCCACTTTCATTGTTAAGTCCAAGTTGACATAAATCCACAAATTCTGACTTGGCAATGCAGTTTTGATCTGTGGGTATCAGATAATACTTTGACGCAGTGAAATCAGTCAAAATCAGTACTTTTTAACTCTGCACATCAAAATTATCTGGAGAGTTAAAAATATTTACTGACGCTCAGGTCCCATGAGGCCAATGAGATGATCATCTGCTTTGGGTGGAATCTAAGCATTAGGGTTTTTAGAAATGTCTCCATTCCATTCCAGTGTTCAGTAAAGTTGGAGATATTATGATCTAAATATTGGCATGGAGTAAAGTGAGGAGAAAAAATGATAACCATTCCTAAGCAAAGGATTACCTGAAATTCAATAAATTTTCCAAAGAGTAAAGAGGAGATAGAACTTGAAAGGATTATGTATGGAAATATGCTGGTAATTGGGTTTGGAAGTAAGAATGGGAAGAAAAGACCACGTAATATTTTCTTCTGGCTCAAAAATCTACAGGAAGAAAAATGTTCTTAGGGAAGAACAAAATTTCAGTCAGTGTAGAGTGGTACACTTTTATAGAGTTCTAACATGCAAAACAGTTCCTTCACAGTGGAAGAGATTCTAGAAGTCAGAAATAAAAATAGTGAATGGGAGCTAGTCTATAATGGAAAGATAATCACAAAAATGAAAACCTAGGCAAATGAAGTGATCAAAGTAGCAGAGAACAAACAGGTGATGGGTAGGGGTGGTAGGGTTTGGACATTTACATTTCTGTTCTATGAGACTCACTGTTGCTTAGGTTCTAATCCAGGTGTTACCCTATCGTAGAAGTTTAAAGACATTTAAATTCCCTCTTTCATCATGGAAAAGGACAGATCCCCAGAGGGGAAGTGGGGATTGCATGGACACCTCAAGTGAAAGTGGAATGGAGAGCCATGAAGGCCCTGGGTGTGGAAATCTTACAGTCTGCCGCCAGGAGCCAACCTCCTCTAACTATAAAAATAATTTTGGCAAACACCTGCTATAAGAAATAGCATTTAGGCAAATAAATAAGTATAGAATAAGAATTTCCAACATAACATCGCTGACACTTTCAATCTGTGTGTATGTGCATGTGTTGACTAATGTATGGCAAGAATGGGAGATTCAAATGTAAAGTAGCAGAACTTGGAAACTGATTTCAGAATACACCTGAATAGGACTTTTCTTCCCCATACCTGTCAAAGTGTTTTCCCAGAGTTCTTGGTAAGATATCCCTGGAGGCTTTGATTGTAACTACATCATGCAGTGTTCACCATGAAATTCTGTAGATGAGCCATAAATAATCATAGGAGTTTGTATTTACAGAGTCCCTATAGCAGGTACTGCGCTAAGGGATTTATGAGGAATTCTTAAATTAGTATTATGATAATATACTTAAAGCTTTCATTTCATAGTGGGATAATTCACTCATTTAATGTCTTTATACTTTTTATATAATCCTGTTTTAAAGAATCTTTCAAGACGTAATTAATGATACTTATTTTGACTGAGTATCATTACTTCCTGAGGCCCTTGGTCAAAAGGCTTATGATCAAAATTGGCTAAAACCTATTAGTAACATGGTTTTCTGACTGTTGCATTAACAACATATATTTTGGGGTGAGAAGTCCTATATTTTACAGCTGTGTTTTGGGAAGTAACTGAGGGTGACATTAATTAATTGACAAGTTCCCAAATAGAATTTTTATGTTGGAGGTTAAGATATCCAAATTCCTGAAACACAACAGTATGTAATAATGCCATATGAATGGTGAAGTATCACTTTGTGCTGAAATTTTCCAGGGGGCTTCATGATAGAGATAGGTTTTTGAGCTGTATCTTAAGAGATCAGTAACTTTCAATGGGAGTGGTATGGGGAAAGACCTCTTAGGTGAAGTCTAAGAATTAACAATGTTTAGAGTAGATCCATAGGCTGGATTTGTTGGAATGGAGCTGTCATAGAGGGGAGAGTGAACGTTAAGGTCAGAAAGTGGTTAAATAATGAATTGCAGTGTCTCTAAAATAAGATCTTTGTAGGCAATGGCAAACCTCTGAAAGATAATAAGAAGTGATGCAACAGAAGCAAAGTAGTATTTCAGTCCCGGTAGCCTGGGATGCATGAGGGTGGGAGGCAAGGTACTAGTTAGCTGGTTGTTGCAGGTGTCTAAGCCTTGTGTACTAGTTTAGTATGGGAGGCACAGGGTGGATGTGAGGAAGATCAAGAAGCTTGAATGAACAGATCTTAGCTATTCCATGAAGGCATGGAGGAGCTAAAAGAAAGTCAAAGGCAACTTCAAGACTTTCATTCTGAATAAGTGACTGAGACCTGACTCCAAATAAATAAAAAGGAGGGGAAAGGTGACACTTAACATCACTGAATTCTCCTGTGAAGTAGTTTTAGTCATTTATCAAGTACTCAACATATAAAGAGACTTCTCTGGATTTTCTGGAGTCTCATACTCGTGTTCTTACTGGTTTTACCATTTGGGAGGATTACATGAACCAGTATTGGCTGGATTAGATAGGTGATAGGTTCTGTTTTCAAATGGCTGATACAAAACTTTCATACATGGCTTTTCGTATTGAAAGGACTTTACATCCAGCTTTTAATATTTAAAGACATGCACTAGTATAGCTTCTCAGCTCATTTGAATATTTTGTGACATTTTCTCACACTCATTATATCACATCTGCATTCCTGCTATTTCACATAACTCAACGCTAGTTTTGAATATCATGATTTAAATACTCATAAAATATCGTTAAAGAAACCTCGCCGCTCTGAGGAGTGCAATGAGCAGTGTCCTCTGACTGAAGATCATATGTGAATAGTTTCTACCCACTTAATTCCTGCTAGGATTTTGAAGTTAAGTTCAACATTTTAACTTGAAGTAAAATAGAGCTGCTACTCGATCTAGACTGGTTACTAGAGACCTGTAGTGAAAATGCCGATAAATTGTAAATTGCACCTGTGAAGTATATTTAATTGATATTTTAAATGCTTTGAGGATCTCACGTACACTCTGGCCACTTGGTCAGACAGCTTTGGATGTTTTTAGATTGCCTTCTTATCTGCACTTCTGCTTACAAATGATTCCCTGTAATCATTCATTTTTTCCTTAAACACACAAAAACTCTGTACAATGGTTTCTTTATCTATTATTTGAAATGTTAATACATAAAAAACATTAAGAAGAGTTTGTATTATTCCTATATTAAAATTTTACTTGTCTTTTATCTATTATGGAAATCCCTATAGTCTTATAATGACCCATCTTAATTTGGGGGGGATTCTTTAATATCCTCTAATCAGTAAATATTTTCGTCTCTCAGTCCCACATGGTTTCCATCACCCTAGTCAGCTGTGCTGTCCTGGAGATGATACATAAATGCATAAATGAATGGGTATTTCCAGGAAGACTTCATTCACAGAAACAGGTGGCCCCCATGAACCTACTTTGTTGACCTCTCCTCTGCCCTCTTCCAGTTTCTCTATTAAACCACTTCTTTTTACTTCTTTCAGTCAACCTTCTTAGAAAAAGATTGTAATGTTCATGGTTTCTAGGCTCTCCCCTCTGTTTATGCTTCAGTCCAATTTCTACATCCTGTTTCCTGAAAGTTTCCTGGCAAGAGTGACTTTCTGAGTAATCGTGGGAGAGCTCCCAGTTTGGTCCTTGCCAGTTTTGACTTCTCCTTTTTGGATTCTGTGAAAGGGCATACCCTTGTTTTTTCCCACTTTGTGATATTTCCTCTCAGTATCTTTGTTGTAAAAAAAATGGCTTTAACTGTAGGTCTTAAAAAAAATGTGACTAAAACAAGCAAGATTGTTTTTCCACCGATCTTGAAATGATGAAGGAGCTCAGGGCTGGTGCAGCTCTTTGATGCTGTGGTCAGAGATTCAGGTACTTTCCATCTTCCCGCTCCATGTTCTTTATCTTGTAGGCTTTTGTTGTCACGTTTGCTGCCTTGCAGCCACTCTGCAGGGTTGATATGTTATGGACAGACCTTGTGTCTAACTCCAAGACAGAGAGGAAGAGATACAAACTAGTCAAAGTCCCCTCTGTTCCCTTTTATCAGGAAAGGGGAAGCTAAGACCCTTGCAGTAGATTCTCCTTAGCTATCCTTGGCCCGAATTATGACAGGCTTTGATGCTGTGAGGTGAAAGAGAAGCTGGGAAAGTTAGTATTCTCAGCCAGGCCTATTACCTTCTTTAAAAAAATTTTTTTTCCATCCAAAAGAAGGAGTTGAATGGATATTGGTTAAACAATTAACATTATGTACCACAGTGACCTCGCAGGATATTTTTTCTTCAATGGCAGTGTATTTTCTCTCCAATAGCTCTGTAAGTGTTGGTGTTCCAGGACTGAGTCCTTTGACCTGTCATGATGTTCCTCTACTCCTGGGTGGGTCATATACTATCATGTACTATCGTAACTTAAAGCATAACAAACACGCTGCTGATGGTCAGATATTTCTGGCTAAGATTCTAGCATCCTATGTCCATCTTCCATGAGGCTTCTTCTGGTTCTCTCACATGGTTTTCAGACAGAAGATATTCTAAGTGTAATGCCTTCTCATTCCTCATGTATCCCCACCTTGGTTGTAATGTTATAAAACCAGTCAACCAATAAACTCAGCTTTCACCCCCTTCAACCCCTACACGTCCAAGTCCCATTTATGAAGTCTCTTCACCTCCCTTGAGGCTATTAACTCCTTTTCATACCCACTGTCCTTCTCATGACCACTTTCTGGTTAAGACACATCATTTCTCACTCTGTCAATTGAGGAATAAGTTCTTCCCTGGTTGTCTTGCTTCCTATGAGTGCTGCCATCAGAAAAACCCTTCTAAGATACAAATCATGTCCTAGCTTAAGGTGCTGTGATGCTTGTCATAATAAACAGCAGGCAACCCAGACCATCCCCAAATCATCTTATCTGTTCCTCTGTATTGCTGACGACTTCCAAATCCCTCCCTCCTTCCAGAGCCATTCTTAAAACTCTATTTGGTCTGCTGGACATATTTACCTGATGTCTACCAGACATTCACACACTCATTTCTCTAGTCATACCCCATCCTGGCACCTTACTCACTGGTGTCTTCTCATCCCTGAAAAAGATATTCACTTCGGGCTTTCAGGTTTTTGTGTATTGGGCTCTCTTTGCCCGTAAACCTCTGCTTTTCTGGATTACTTAGAGAATTGTCTCCTTTCAAAGCAGAAGGCATCTGCCATGTCTCAGTAAGGGCTTTAATGGCTATGATATGGTTTTGCTATCACACGTTTCCCTTTTGCACTGAGAACCACATGTTTCTAATAGAGGCTGCACTTTTCAGTCTAGGTTTTAGAGTGGAAAGGCATGAGGAGCAAAACCATAGACAACCCACAACAGAAATGCAAAATGAATGAGAAATAAATGATTGTTGTAAGCCTTTGAGATTTGGGGGTTGTTTAATAGTATACCCCAACCTAGGGAAAACTGACAAAAAAGGTAATATTTAAATTCGACTTCCATCCAGCCTCCTAGCTTTCTGTTGATGCATGCAAGCAGGAAATGTGAACATATTTCCACAGGAAGTAAAAAAAAAAAAAAAGTATTGCTACTTTTCCTTAGATGTTGAGCAAATTATGAGCCTTGATTTCCTTTCTGTATGATTCCTATTAGCTTCTATAATGCAGAAGGCTCTTCAATTAAAATAAAAACTGAGAGCCTCACTAAATCCTGCTCAGCACTCCGTTTACCATGTGACTATTGCTTACCAACTGTTTATAATGAGTTTTACAAAAATAGTTTTCTTCTCTCCGTTTCCATTTCATCAGCTCCCATGGACTCCCCAGCCTTCTTCACTGTATTTCTATCCTGGCTCTGCACTTAAACAGTTTGTAATGTGCTAAGTGATGTACATGCCTCTAAAGGCAAGAGACGCGTTTTCAGTGTGCAGTTTCCTAGAGGACCCATTGACATTTAACTTTTCGGACCATTCTAGCCTTCATAAAACATTTACATCTTTGGCTTTGATGACCACCACTTCAGCCCCAAGGAGCCCATGGGTCACTAGTTACTTATAAAAATTAAGCTCTAATTCTGACTTGAGTTGTAGTTGTTTTACAAAATGTAAGATATGTTGAGACAATAGTTATTTACTAAACAATTTTAATTGTACAGATTTTCAATTCTGTCATAAAAAAAACCATAAGTCTCAACCACAAAAAATTTACCATCACCTATTTTTTTTCTATATTAGAAAAAGGCTGTAATTTGACTACGGAATAAACTATTGACTGTTGAGTACAGAAAAAGAACGCTATTATAGTTTAAAGACTTACACAATCCATTATGACATAAAGATATACTACAGGCACAATTTTATTATAAAAAAAAAGGTAAGAAAATAAAAAGCATGAGGCGAGGAGGTATAATAAAGCCAAACACTGAATAGAAGTTTTCCTACAAAGAACCTTGTCAAAGTGGCCTCATTTGGAAATGCACACTCATTTGACTGTACTTGGCAGATCATAGTTGTTGGGGTTTTTTTCCCCTAAGAATAATATGGAATGTAGAAATGCTTTCCTAGGCAGGAAGTGTTTTTGATTCATTTTGCTGAGCTTTAGGAAATGCAGCTAGCAGCTACCTTGCATAGAAACCCCAAGCCACAGCATCCACAAATTCAGCAGTCTGCGATGGACAGCGGTTTTGATACTGCTACGTACAATTGGCATTTACAGCATTCCTCCAATTACACCCCTGTCATCAATGTACAGCGCTTAGAGCAGGTTGGCAGTTCACACAAGTGTGATGGACAACACATGGTCTGCACGTCGATCCATCTGGCTCCTGATATGCTTTAAGAAAGGATTGGCCGGGCTTCCCTGGTGGCGCAGTGGTTGAGAGTCCGCCTGCCGATGCAGGGGACGCGGGTTCGTGCCCCGGTCCGGGAAGATCTCACATGCCGTGGAGCGGCTGGGCCCGTGAGCCATGACCGCTGAGCCTGCGCGTCCAGAGCCTGTGCTCCGCAACGGGAGAGGCCACGGCAGTGAGAGGCCCGCGTACCGCAAAAAAAAAAAAAAAAAAAAAAAAGAAAGGATTGGCCCTTCAGACTCACCTGGGATACAAAGGGGCAGGGCAGATGGGGGTCCCATGACCTTGCTTCCCATTCCTCTCTTATAGCCCCACTGCAGTTCTTGCCAATGACTGTCTAATGCACACAGCTCCATGGCTCTCCCAGGGAGAGGGAAGGAGAAGCTGATGGATAGGTTCACACACCTCACCCTTACTTCAGTGGGTGGTGAAATGACTCTGATTTTCTCCGAGAACTGAGGCACCCAAAGCTTCAGGAACACAGAGCCACCAAGTGTGGGAGCCACGTCTCCAACCCCACTTTAATGGGTCTCGTAGACACGCAGTCCTCTGGTCTCCACCTCAGGTCATGACGCACAGAGTGGGTGGGTCCAGACTCACATTTAAGTCAGCTGTCTGACTGGAGGCCTTCTTTTAGGGCTTTCCGCCAAATATACTCCTTGCAGCCTCAGCTTGTTGCCTGTTCACACGTTTGTTTTTACTATGGAATCACTGAAAGGACCCGGAAGCTCTCTCTGATTCTTTTAGGATGTGGCGATATCAGTATAGATAAAGTGCAGTCTATAGGGCTGAGGAGCTTACTGCCTAGGAAGGGAAGACAGGAATTAAAAAAAAAAAAAAAAGTTTTGGTTGCTATCACAGTGCTATAGAAAATACAGTGATGGGGAAAAGGAAGGAATAAAAAATCATCAGGAGAGGGAATGAAGAAGTTTTCACATAAGAGGTTAGCTGAATCTAAGAAATAAGAAAATTCCAGACAACGAAGAGGAGGGCGTTCTGAGGCCTGGAAGGAACAGAAACTGTTAACAAAGGCAAGGATTACAAAATAGGCTTTTGATTTCTGGAAACTAGGAAATCGGGCACAATGTGTAGGACGTGGGATATAGGTAAGTGACTGTGTTCATCATCTCGTACTGCCATTACAAAAGACCATAGACTGTGTGACTTCAACACAGAAATTTATTTATTTATTTATATTTTAAAATTTAAATTTAATTATTTTTTATACAGCAGGTTCTTATTAGTTATCTATTTTATCCATTTAGTTCATATATGTCAATCCCAATCTCCCAATTCATCCCCCCACCACCCCTCCTCCCCCCACTTTACCCCCTTGGTGTCCATACGTTTGTTCTCTACATCTGTGTCTCTATTTCTGCTTTGCAAATTGGTTCATCTGTACCATTTTCCTAGATTCCACATATATGCATTAATATATATTTGTTTTTCTCTTTCTGACTTACTTCACTCTGTGTGACAATCTCTAAGTCCATCCACATCTCTACAAATGACCCAATTTCGTTTCTTTTTATGGCTGAGTAATATTCCATTGTAAATATGTACCACATCTTCTTTATCCATTTGTCTGTCAATGGGCATTTAGGTTGCTTCCATGACCTGGCTATTGTAAATAGTGCTGCAATGAACATTGCGGTGCATGTGTCTCTTTGAATTATGGTTTTCTCTGGGAAAACCTCAGTAGGAAAACCTCAGTAGTAGTGGGATTGCTGGGTCATATGATAATTCTATTTTTAGTTTTTTAAAACAGAGAAATTTATTGTCTTGCTGTTCTGGAGGCTGGAAGTTCCAGATCAAGGTCCAGCAGAATTTGACTCCTGATGAGGGCTTTTCCTTGGCTTGCAGATGGCCACCTTTTCTCTGTGTCCTCACATGGCCTTTCCTGGGTATGTGTGCCCAGAAAGAGAGAGTGAGTGCTAGTACTATTGGATGAGGGCCCCAGCCTTATGACTTCATTTAACCCTAATTACTTTCTTAGAGGTCTCATCTCCAAATACAGCCACACTGGGGTCAGGGCTTCAACATTCAAATTTTGTAGGAACACATTTAGTCCATAACCATGGCCATTTAATTTTTTTGTCCAAACTGGGAAGCATTAGAATATTAAAGAACTGCTATTAATTCTTATCCTAGTATAACATGCATAAACAAGAACTGTCCCAGGGAAACTGAGATATATGGTCTTCCTAGACATAGAGTGGGCAGTAAACCTGGAAGGTTAACAAAGTAGGAAATGGATTGAAATCACTGCTTTTATATGCCATGCTAAGTGGTTTGAAACGTATCCAGTGTTCTAGGCATAATATTGTTTCTTATGACCTTCACCCTCTTATGTCACACTCATGGTTATGTTATGTGCATGGCAAACGGGACTTTTGCCATGTAATTAATATTACATGTAATTTATATTAATAGTAATGTAATTAATATTAATTACATTAATATTAATACATGTACATAAATGTAATTAATGTTAATAACCAACTGACCTTAAAATAGAGAGATGATCCTGGATACTCCAGGCCAGCTTGGTGTTATCACATGAGCCTTTAAAAGCAGACAAAGAACGCAGAGAGCTAAGGTAGAGAAGGACTCAGAGATACTTGAAGTGTGAGCGGGTTCATCATGTCATTGATGGCTTTGAAGATGGAGGAGACCACAGGTCAAGGAAAGCAGGTGGCCTCTAAAAGCTGATAATAACCCTTGGCCAATAGCCAGAGAGGATACAGGGACAATCACAGCCCTACATTCTGCCAGCAACCTCAATGAGCTTGAAAACAGATTTTTCCCAAAGTTTCCCAGTAAAAGCCCAGCCTGTTGACGCTTTGATTTCAGACTCATGAGACCGTGAGCAGAGGGCCTAGTCAAGCCCAGGCAGACTTCTGAATTATAGAATTGTGAGACTGTAAACGGTATTTTAGCAATTTAGTGTGTTATTTATTTTGTTTTGTAGCAATAGAAAACTAATATACCCAGTGTATTTATGGATGTAGATTTATGGAAGATTCTATAGAAGGGATGTTATGAGCAGTTTTCCATTTTCAAAGATTGCCTTTTTTGTCAATGTGGAAGTCACTTTGGACCAGGCAAGGTGATGTCATAGTACAGACAGAGCACGACTGCAGTGTGAGGGGGTGAAGGTCCCAGAGATATCAAGGAAACAGCCTGACACGAGGTCACACTGATTCACCATGAAGGATGGTAAGGGCAGGGGGTACATCAGGTTTGCCAAAGTGGGCAAATAGGAGGATGGGTGACATTCAGAGAGGAGTAGACACTTACTTCTCGGTTAAGGTGATGACCTCAGGGTAGTCATGTTGAGTTTGAAGTGTCTGCCAGATAACAAGATGGGTGTGTTCAATGGTCAGTCCAATACATGGGACTTGAACTTGTAGAATGATGAAGGCCGGAGATACATATTAGGCTGTAATCCTGGGAAGAGTGATTGTTAAAGTTATTGAGTGATCATAAAGTAGCAGATCATGTAAAACTTTTAAATAGATGAGAATTACAGGAAACACCTTGGGAAACATCAACAGTTGAAGGGTGGAAAGAGGAGGAGAGGCTGTGAAACCCACCAGAATAAGCCAAAAGGCGAAGGAGGGACTGCAGCGTCATGGAGACAAAGAAAGGAATTGTCTGCAATGTGTGATTCTGGAGAGTTGTAAAGCAAAATGTAGACTACAAAGAGCTGATGGAATTTGACCGCAAGACCATTGATAATGATTTCTCAGATACTGTCAGTAGAGACACCGGGTAAAAGCTTGCAACGATACTTAAAAGAACACCCTGGAGGAGAGTGGTTGATACGGTGAGTGTGGGTGATGATGATGATTACTATTATTACTGTTATTTAGAAGAGATGAACTGAAAGGGAGGGGGGGAATTATTTTTAATAGAGATATGATTTTGTTTACATGCTGAGGGGAAGCCAGGCACAAAGAAGTGATTGTCTGTGAAGCAGATGAAATGAGCAAAGTTTGGAGGTGGAGGGGGTGGGATGGGCTCCGAGCATAGGGAGGGAGAGTTGGCAGGGCAGCCATCAATTCACTTCCATTCTCTGTCCCCCAGCCAGACCCTTCTCACATGTCCGTCCAGTCAGGTACGGCCACGTGACTCTGTTCTAGCCGTGAAGATGCCATGTGGCATTGTAGGGCAGCTCTTATGAAGTGGGTGTGCCCTATGTTCTCTCCCCTTCTGCCAACTGAATGCAGAAGCCTGGCCACGGGAGAAGGGGAGCCATATACCAGCAGGAAGCTGGGTCTCTTCATGCCGATGGGGTGCTGTTTGAGCGGAAACACACTTGAATTCGTTTGCAGCCTTTATTGATGTTTTAGTCTGTGTACTGCTGCCGTGTAGGTTACTGTAACCATCACAAGCATGGGGGGTGGTTAGAGAAAAGGAGCAGGGGAACTGTAAATATTTGTAAATTTGTTAGTAGGGAACAGGAAGGTGAGATGGATTTCATCGTTCTCAGTGAAGTAGATGAAAATACTATCTTCTGATTCCCCAGGGGTGGAAGACTGGAGGGGGAGTGTGGGGCACGCTGAAATCAGAGGGCTTCTGTGGAACAGGAATTGTGAGGAATGGCAGAGAAGCAGGCTAGGGGTAGGACTGTGTAATTGAGCTCAAACTTCCAGGTGGATGCTGAGTGTTTAGCAGAACCTGGACACCAGAATTGTGTACTGATTTCATGTCTTAATATCATTTGAATGGAGAACGCGTGCTATGAAAGTGGGAAGCTAGAATAAACACATTTTCTTAAGGACCTTGTTTTGATTAAGGCATTGGGAAATTGCTTCAGCTTCCAAGCCTGTGTTCCTCTTTCTAATGCAAAGATATCCCAAGGGTTTCTACCCCAAGGAAGCTTATCCTGAGTTACCCTCTTAACAGTTACCATGAATGTGTGTTGGTTTATTTATGATGTCATGGTGATACTTGGCATCTCCAAAGACAATCTGTGTGAGCTACACATACACTCATAAACAATACCTGATCCAGATAAAGATCTTCCCCCTTGTCCAATTGCATTCGTCAACCAAAAATTGAGATTAATTACAGAGTTTATTCAGTCTGTAAACACATCAATGATCTGAATGACCATGTTGAGGG
This sequence comes from Aethalodelphis obliquidens, assembly GCF_003676395.1. Taxonomy (NCBI): domain Eukaryota; kingdom Metazoa; phylum Chordata; class Mammalia; order Artiodactyla; family Delphinidae; genus Aethalodelphis; species Aethalodelphis obliquidens. The sequence goes on from NW_020837959.1 coordinate 6,168,014, forward strand.
AACTTGCTAAGTTTTATATAAGAATATCACTGTTCTTTGAATGTGGAAAGGCAGTATTTTTAAAAAATGGGTTCTGTATAGTGGAATCCATACAGAATTTAGTCAATGTGCCCATAACAAAAGCAGTTAGAGTATTTAAATTTACAATCAATCACATAAACCCACTAACAGAACCTCAAGCATCCCACCATTAAAATCTCTGTTAAATCGATAAAATAGAAATCTGGTAGATATTTGTTAAGAATTATGCAGTGTGCTTCATTATTAAACACCAGATTATCCTTGCTGTAGGACTGTTTCTGTTAAAAGCTGCGTATGTCAGTTATCCAGGATACTTACAGAACAGTTTTAAAGCAGTACATAAATACATAAATTTGTTCCAAATATGTGTTAAATTGCAAGTCCACAGTTTAATTAAATAGATTGGGGATAGAAATGATTTATTGTTTTATTTTAATAACAAACTTAAAGCAGGTGAGGAGGCATTGGGCAAAAAAAGGCTAAATTTTATGAAACATTTGTTCCTTTGCAAGATTTCATTAAATTTCTCTGAATTTAAATTCACAATTTTCCATTTAAGGCAATATGGGGGTCTAGGTATTCCGACTGATTGTTCCACTTAAAAAAAGCCTAAAGGTCATGGAAAATATGTGTTTCATAAATGAATCACTATACAAGGAAGAAAGGAAGAATTCTCACTTGAAAACTAAGGAGAAAAAGAAGCCTAGAGAGGGAAATAAAACTCTAAAACAGGTTTAATCCTGAGGAAATTTGCCAAAAATGTTGTTTAAAATTTGTTTGCAGAAACTCTCAGAATTCAAGAAATAGGACAGAACCAAAAAATGTGGGAGAAATAGGAGAGAACCAAAAAATGTGAGAGTTTTATTTAGAAAGGTGCCTTCCATAAGGTGGAACCATCAAAAGGCTAAATCTGTGGTGAAATTGTGAACTGAAACTAAAATGAACCTATTTGTCCCAATGATGGAAAATAAACATCCTGTTCTTACACCTGATACTGCATGGGAGGTGAACACATGTGCACACACAGATGTACACACATACACACACATACTTCCCATCAATCCCTGTGAAAAATTTAAAGCTGGACCTCATATATACACTCTATGCATGATAAAAAATAAAACTCTAACACAAACCCCGCAGTTTATTTTAAAGTTAACTTAATATGGCAAAAGCAGTACAAATCCTCTTTGGAGGATTTCACCTTCATTCCTAAACTTAAAGAATTTCTCCAGAGAATATTTGCACTCACAGTCAAATTTCATTAAGGAAACAAAAAAGAAATAACCATGAGCAAGAACCCGCAAAAACAAGAGGCATTGAAAATAAAGCCATTAAGAAAATCAGGTATTATTCCAATCAAACAGAGAATGAATATATAAAATATATTTCATATGTTTTATAAAAGCACTCATTTGAATATATAATCATGGGAAAAGAAAACATGAAGAATAAACAAGCAGATTTTTTAAAAGAACGAAGTGGAACTTTTAACTGTAAGAAAAATGAATGGAGTTGAGTGTGACAGCAGGTAAGGCACGGCTGGGAGCCTTAGTGAACTGATAGAGCTGAAGAAACGTTCTAGAATTCAGCACAAACAAGGAAATGGGAACTATGAGGGAAAACACAGCCTACAAAGAAGATAGGTTGTAAAGGATGAACCTACCTCTCCCTGAAGTCCTAAAAGCAGAGGCAAGAGAACTATTATGGAGGTGATATCTGAGAACTGATGAATAACAATGACCAATATATTTGAGAGAACCTATAAATCTTGAGCAGGAGAATTAAAGGAAAACATTGACACCTTGACACATTATAGTAAAATTGCAGAACCCCAAAGTAAAAGGAATATCTTAAAAATAACCAGTGAAAAAAGATAGATTTCAAGAGAATGACAGTTATACTGATTGTTGACTTGCAGAGAAGTGTCCAAAACAATTTTCTTGACCTTGCATTCGTATCAACAAGGAAAGTATAAAGGAAGAGTTGCACACCATTATATACAAAATAGATAAACAACAAGGGCCTACTACTGTATGGCACAGGGAGCTGTATTCAGTATCTTGTAATAACCTATAATGGAAAAGAATCTGAAAAAGAATATCTATATATATCTCTATCTATATAGATAGATAGATATATAAAACTGAATCATTTTTCTGTACACATGGACCTGACACAATATTGTGAATCAACTGTACTTCAATTAAAAAAAATGTTTTTAAGAAAGAGTTGTAGCCTCTCCTTAGAGAGATTGTAGATGTGCCATGAGTCTCTACCCCCTTCCCCTCCAGTCACCAGAGAACTCGAGGTGTGTCCAGAGATCTAAGGGGACACAGAAGTGTGGGATTTCCTGTAGAAAGCATTAAGGGTGGGAGGCTGGTACACTCATAGCAGAGAGAAGAAGGCTGCGGCTTGGAAGTCACCGCATTCCCACTAACAGCAGACGAAATTGCACTTTTCTTATAAATCGCGGGAAAGCCCTTGTCCAAAAGTCCCTGGCGAATCAGCAGACCTCTGCCGACTGAGGCTGGAAGGACATCAGCCAATGGTCAAGGTTTTGGGGAGGAATCTCAGGAGAGCAGCCAGAGTCTGTGCATCCAGCCTACCTGGGAGAACTACACATGCAGGACCACCAGCCATGGAGAGGGGTCTCAAAGAGTCCACAGGTGTGTCCTGGAGAATTCAGCATGAAACTTCCCATTACTTTCAGAGGAATCAACCGGAAGCTTGCACATGGCACGTCAATTAAACCACGAGTGCCCTGGCTTTTCTTCTCCCCATAACACGTCTCACTTCAGTCCTAGTGGGGAGGGAGAAGGGGGCTGACACTTAAACAAAGAGGAGAAAGAAGTGCACTGCTCGCTCCCTGGATCGGCCAAACTTGTGAAGAGAATTTAAGCAAATACTGATGTTTCGATTCTTGCAGAGGACAGGGAATTGTAATTAACAAAATGAGCTGATTCTTGGGAATGAAAGTGTCTGGAGGACTCCTTGTTACCTGGGAGGGAGCTCCTAAATGGCATCGACTCTGTGCTTCGTTCAGTTCTAGGAGTTTTGTAAGCAGTGGGGGGAAGGGGATGAGTTGATTTCTGATTGTATCTTTGCTCGTTTTCCAGGTTAAACAAATATTAAGAAAACTGTCGATTTGACATTGAGGAGTTAAATCAATGTTCGAGGAGCTTATTAGATGATAGCTTGGGAACTATAGTTTTAAATATCCATTTATTCCTTTGAATGCCTTCTAGCTGTACTATAAAAAGAATGCCTTGGAAATAATGAAAACTAAATAAAAATAACTGCATTTCAACCACTTAACTGGCTAAATACACTCTATAGCTTGGGAGTGGGGAGGGTAGGAAATGGAGAAATTACGGGCAAGGGCATCTCACTGAGGTATGTCAAATCCTATTAGTCCAGGTAATTTCCGTGGCTGGAAACAAGACAGGGCTCCTATTGTCTTGTTTGCTTGGGCTGAAATTTTTTTATTTATCCGCCATGTCTCTTTCATTTGCAGGTAATTCTATTCCTGTTTCCACATATGCCCTGCTGGGTCATTTTTGTCCCATGACAAAGTTCCTATGATGTTCATAGTAAATATTTAAAATTCTTATAATCATGTTCTATGCTGAATGGTGCTAGTTATTGCTGAGAGTATATCACGAAGCTTTCAAAAATGTATTCCTCCACTCTAGAGGAGTGTGTGCCTTTGACATTTGATTGCCTACAAAGCTTGATATGAGGTTCATTCTCCTTGTGAAATAAGCCATTTACTCTGGAATGCATACACATCCAGCTGAAACTTGAAAGAAATACATCGTCTTTGGCTTATGTTTAAATATTACACATTTCTATTCTAACACTGGTAGGTTAGATTTAAGGGTTAATTATCAAACATTTATTATTCATGATACTCTGCACATAGAGTGCACTTATAGTTCACAACAGGAAGTAAAAAACTCATCTTTTGGATTTGTAACACATATCCTGGGAGATTGGCTTCACAGATCCTAGCTTTCCAGCATCAGAGCTGGGAAGAGAGATCCATGTTGGTTAAGGGATTTGGCCCGAATCTTCAGCCTATGACAACACCAGCTCTAAAATTTTGTACTTAGAGAATATTCAGAATAGTCACGGTGCAAGGAGAGGCCATTTAAACCATCTTCACAAGGGATACAGGATGCTCTCTAACCACGTTCCATCAAGTGGTTAGGGGGTCTCTGTGTTCACCCCGTTTAAGGCTCTAGGAGCTTGATTCCTGTAGAAGTACTATAACCTGACATCTAGCCCAGGGCTTTTCCTACTACATCACAAAGTGTCTCTTATTTGTGTTTGTTTTCTTCTTGTTATTTTTTTGTTTTTTAAAAATAGCCCAGGTCACAACATAACCATTAGAATTTTTGTTGTTGTATACTTAAAGAGCCCCCAGAAAATGGTTAATAACATGGTTGGTGGGAAAATTTGCCAACGAAATCCTAAAGGTTAATAACGGAGAGAAGAAGGCACACAAAACCGAAGGTCATGCCTGGCTGTAAGTTCCAGAATAGTAGAACAAGTAGGTGTGTATATGTTCTGAATCGATCAGAAATATAAAAGGACATTTAGGCTGGCTTCCTTGAAATAAAAGAAAAAGTAGAAGTACTGCCTTGTAAGTTAGAATTGGGGAGATCTATTATAAACTTACCAGGCCATGGGCGAGCACTAAAGTGGTAGTATAAAAAATCACAGGCGTGATGGTTCTGTGTTGTTCTCCTGGGTCTGTTGAGTCAAATATTTGGCCCAAAGTTTTGTTTCTTTCAGTCATCAAAAATGGTGGAGCCTTTGGATGAGATCAGAGAGGCCTCTGCCTTCTAGTGAAAAGGTCAAAGGCAGATAATTGTAGATCAGGGACGGTTCAAAGGCTACATTAATTAAACAACTAATTGGATATTGGAAAAATTGTTCCTCCCCTTAAACCTTCTACTAATTTTGTTTTCCTTCTGTGTTTCTGGAAGTCTTATGAAGCCACATTTTAATCTGTGATTAGCCTGAAAGAGTCAGGCACAGGTTATGGGGTTGGATAATACACACTTTAAGTTTGCTTCAGCCATGAAATTCTATGAGATTTTGCAAGCACCTTTATTTTAAAAAGAACTGCTATTGAAATCCGATTTTAAAACACTTATTTTTGCTTTCTCAAATAAGAGGATTACATACTCTACTTTAAAATTGGTAATATCATTATTGTGAAAACAAAAAATATAAGCCTTTCCCATTAACTCCTTTCCCATTAACTCCTTTCCCATTAACTCCTTTCCCATTAACTCCTTTCCCATTAACTCCTTTTCCTATAAAGGATCTTAATTTTGAATTTAAGGTTATGCTTACTTTATATATTATCTTTATTTTATGTTCTGTGAAGAAAATAATCCACTTGATCTATTAGCACATCTACTTTTTATCTTAAAAATCTGTGGATTATTAGGAAAGGAGGACTTTTAATTTTACATGGGATAATAATAAATGTTTGACAAGTCTAAAATCTTAAATCATATATTGTTGTATTACCAGGGAAAAAGATAAAGGTAGAAAAAAAACTTTCCATGCTTTTAACAAAAACAATTGTAGGTAATTTTCATCATGCTACTATTATTCTTCTGTCCTGAAAAGTTCCCTCAGAGACATAATGGCCACAACCATTTCATCTTCCAACTTATTAAGTAGTCTGAGGGTGAATTGAGAGTTTCAATTCCAGGTTATGGTTATAATTACTAACTCAAAAATCCCTGTTGCCTTTCATTAAGTAGTTATAATATTTAATTGAGACTACAGGGTGTCTACGCTCAGTATCATACCATGCATAATTATCTGTACACATAAAGGAACACAGAGGGTACTTTCAACAGTGAAACAGATTATCAAAAAATTACATTTTTAATTTAAGTTTTGACTTGAATCTTCTCAGTGATTAAATACCCATCTCTGCATTTTTCTGCAAGTGAGTACATGAAGCTAAACAAATAAACCATAAAGTGGGGAAGAAAAAAAACAACTTTGCACTGTAACATACGTGGATAAATCTAGGATGCACTCACGAATCACACGATGTGTTTTCTGAGAGCTGTCTGAGAAAGGGGAGCAGATGACCCAGGCAGTCAGATACTCCTTCCAGCTTGGCTGGCAAGCATCCTCTCCTAGGCGAGCTCTGGGAGTGCCAAGATCATGGGACAAAATATCTGGGTGGCCTTTGCTCCGGCCTTTTGCCTCTGCAACTTGGCTTCTGGCAGAGTACTTATCTCTTTGACCACTGACTGGGAAACTACTAAAAAGAGAGGGACTTGAAAGGAACTGGAACTTTCTGTGTGAATCTCTTTGAAAGTTCTCTTTTAAAGGAAGTCCAAGATATGAGGAACTTGCAAATAAAAGAAAGCTTGCACGATGAAACATCACCTGCTAATAATTCCTTCCTGGGAAATAGAAATCTAGAATTCTAGAAAAAAAATGACATTATGGTGTCAGGAGTTAATCAAATGATTTCGATAAATGCTAGTATGAATAGTGGAAGGGGAGCTGCAGGAAACTCCTGAAATGATTGATAAAGAAATAAAATGATGCCCCCCTGGTGTCTAAGGCAAATGAAATTATAGTTACAATTTAAATTTTTTCTTCCAGTTTATATTTGGAAAGTGCTTTATAATAACTTCTTACATTTCCAGCCTACCTGAGAGATAGAAAGCAAACATTTTTTATTGTTTTAGTTATTATTTATCTTTACGAGCAGCATTCTCGCTTTGTTGTAATTACAAACATTTATTTCCACAGGGATGGAAAGATTATGCTCTGCTACCTCTGCCAGCTGCCAATTGTCAATAAAAAACAGCCTGGCAGAACCACTTTAGCCCTTGAATTAAGACATCCAGTTTTAAGGGAAAAAAATGATATTTGAGATATTTATCAAATACTCAAGGATTGTCATTGTGGGAACTTAGTTTCAGAAAAAAGAAAAAGGATTTGCTTACCTCCCTGGGAGCTACTGTTACAGGTGTAACTGCAAAATTGTAAAAACCATCTCTGGCCATTTTCTGTGAGAATGGATTTAATTGAAAGGATATTGGGGATTTCACAAATCTCCAGGAAGGCCAGAGAGACAGATTCTGCACATGACAGAGAGACCAGAAGACCAGGGGCAAGAACCAACCAAAATTCAAACTTCAGGGCAGTGATGGTGCCAGTTCAGCCACTGATGGACCACAGCCGGTACTCCCAGCTGGAAACGACCATCTCCAAGGTGTCTTGGTTGCTTTGCTTCCCTGCTTTGCTGGTTGGTGGGGCAACTGATTGAGAGACCCTAGGATGCATCCGTGGCCCTAACTGGGGCATCTATAGTGGGAGGGAGGGGTTCCAATGCAGGGTTGCACAGTTTAGATTTTCTCCTCATCAGGGAAGATGGTGAGAGAAGGGTGAGAGACGGGTCCTGGGTTTTCTGTTAGTTTCTGTGCCAAATATATGCACAGGCTCAGGTGAAAGAAAACGGTGTCCCAGCTGTGAGATGAGAAGCCCTGTACTCAGCCACACCAAAGGAAATGGTTTCTCAAGAAGTTTGGTCTATAGATATATCCTGCTGACATTTCCATATTTCTAGAAATTTGAGTCCTTATTTCTGATGTGTCTGGCTTCAGAGGCGAGTCCTTATACTGTATTTTATGATGTATGGCTGTCTGATGCATCATTCAGATGTTTTCCAGCCGTGTTAACTGTCTCCAGAGTGGGGGTTCTCCGGAGAATTGTCAACTGAGTTTATTCTCCAAAGTAGTCAACTTTCAAAGAGGCATTACTGAAATGAAAAAGTTCCAAGAGACACTTTTTTTTATTGTGGTAAGAACACTTAACATGAGATTCAACCTCTAAACAAATCATCAAGTGCGCAGTACAGTGTTGTTATTTATAGAGCCATCGTTGTACAGTAAATCCCCAGAACTTACCTTGTGGAGCAGTAACTTGTACCAAATGACAGATAACTCCCAATTTCTTTCTCCTCCTCCAGCCCCTGCAGCAAAATGGATGAACCTGGAGGACATTTTGCTAAGTGAGATAAAACAGACACGCAAGGACGAATACTGAGTGATTCCACTTACATGAGGAATCTAAAATAATCAAGCTCATAGAAACAGATGGTGGGATTTTTATTTGTAAAGAATCCTCCACCTTTAAAAAAAAGTTTTGAGGGAGATTTGCTTTAGTTGATCAAAATTGTAAGCCACTGACAACTCTCCAATATAGCATATCACTGGAGTTGTACTGGTTGCTTACACATTGGATTGATGCTACAGAAATATGAGCAGTTAGATGTCATGTGTAAAAGAGGAAATGTGATAATGAAGTAATGGTAACATTTAAAAAAAAATGCTTTCCCCTGGGTGAGATCCTTGGAAGAACCTGTTGGGTTGCCAAAAAGTTCATTTGTTTTTTTTCTGTAAGATGGCTCTGGTAGCACTTAGTTTTCTTTTACTTCATTCAAAACAGTTTTGTTAGATTGTATTGTGACAGCTGTCATATCAGCGTGCATTAAAAAAAAAAACTTATCAAAATTGGTGAATTTTTGTGTAGCCATTTAAATTTTTTTTTAAATTTTATTTATTTTTGGCTGCGTTGGGTATTCGTTGCTGCACGCGGGCTTTCTCTAGTTGTGGTGAGCGGGGGTTACTCTTCGTTGCAGTGTGTGGGCTTCTCATTGCGGTGGCTTCTCTTGTTGCAGAGCATGGACTCTAGGCGCTCTGGCTTCAGTAGTTGTGGCACGCAGGCTCAGTAGTTGTGGCTCGCGGGCTCTAGAGTGCAGGCTCAGTAGTTGTGGTGCATGGGCTTAGTTCCTCCGCGGCATGTGGGATCTTCCCCGACCAGGGCTCGAACCCATGTCCCCTGCAATGGCATGCAGATTCTTATTCACTGCACCTGTGTAGCCATTTTAATATTGCATATGGAAGAAAAAAGCAACATTTTCGACATATTATGCTTTATTATTTCAAGAAAGGTAAAAATGCAACTGAAACACAAAAAAAGATTTGTGCAGTGTATGGAGAAGGTGCTGTGACTGATTGAATGTGTCAGAGGCGGTTTGCGAAGTTTCATGCTGGAGATTTCTCACTGGACGATGCTCCGCAGTTGGGAAGACCAGTTGAAGTTCATAGTGATCAAATCGAGACATTAATTGAGAACAATCAGTGTTATACCACGTGGGAGATAGCCGACATACTCAAAATATCCAAATCAAGAGTCGAAAATCATTTGCACCAGCTTGGTTATGTTAATCGATTTGATGTTTGGGTTCCACATAAGTTAAGCTAAAAAAACCTTCTTGACCATATTTCCACATGTGATTCTCTACTTAAACGTAGCAAGTGTGATGTATTGGGAGATTGGGATTGACATATATACACTAATATGTAAAAAATAGATAACTAATAAGAACCTGCTGTATAAAAAAATAAATAAAATAAAATTTAAAAAAAGTAACAAAAATGTTTCGTTTTTAAAACAAATTGTGTTGGGCGATGCAAAGTGGATTATTGTACAATAACGTGGAATGGAAGAGATCATGGGGCAAGTGAAATGCACCACCACCAACCACACCAAAGGCCTGGTCTTCATCCAAGAAGGTGATGTTGTGTATATGGTGGGATTGGAAGGGAGTCCTCTATGATGAGCTCCTTCCCGAAAACCAAACGATTAATTCCAACAAGTACTGCTCCCAATTAGACCAACTGAAAGCAGCGCTCGATGAGAAGTGTACGGAACAAGTCAACAGTAAACGCATGATCTTCCATCAGGATAACGCAAGACTGCATGTTTCTTTGATGACCAAGCAAAAACTGTTACAGCTTGTCTGGGAAGTTCTGATTCATCCGCCATATTCACCAGACATTGCACCTTTGGATTTCCATATATTCTCTTAATGGAAAAAATGTCAATTCCCTGGAAGACTGTAAAAGGCACCTGGAACAGTTCTTTGCTCAAAAAGGTAAAAAGTTTTGGGAAGATGGAATTATGAAGTTGCCTGAAAAATGGCAGAATGTAGTGGAACAAAACAGTGAATACGTTGTTCAATAAAGTTCTTGGTGAAAATGAAAAATGTGTCTTTTCTTTTTACTTAAAAACTGAAGGAACTTTTTGGCCAACCCAATATTTCAACTTTGAAAGATGTATTAACTTGTGAAAAACTTTAAGGAAAAAAAAAGGCATTGCATCTGTGCTACTCCCTCCAAGCTTAGGAATTTAGTTGGTCTAGTTAATTATTATAAAATTAATTCTTACCATCTACATCTAAACTTAAAATTATTCTAGGAATTTTCTGGAAATGTGACTTGTGTGTCCTCTAATAACTTAATGTCAATTTATCTCTATTTTAAACAGGAATGATTGCTGGTAACTTGGCAGTTTTAATAGGAGGCATTCAAATGCTTTGGAATTATCAAGTGAAAGTTTATGCTAAAATAATAGCAATCTGCTTAATCTCTCAACAAATGTTATTTATGAAAAGCAAAAGTTAATCACAGAAACCTAGACTGAAAAATATTTTTCCACAATCATGGGTGAGAAATAACCTAAAATGCAACCTTTATTTATTTTGGAACAGTAGTTTTGATACAGAGTAAACTTAGGAATATATTTAGCAACGAGAAATAAAACCAATTTAAATAGCATGCTGATTCCATTCTGTTTGAGTATAAATAATATATATAATAACAGTGACAGTGTATTATTTATGTAGCATGCCTTCATTTTCAGACCTAGGATATCTGTTTTTTCCTCTATATTATTCCTATGAATTATTCAGGGAAGATATTACTTTCACCTTACAAATGGGATCATTGAGAACTCAACAAATTGTGCAGTTTATCTCAGGACACAGAACTGATTAGTGGTAGAGTGATTGCCAGAAACCTCAAGATTCCTTGGGATGTTCCTTTTCAATTCTGACATCCCCTGGGAAGTTTTAGGATTTACACCCCTCACTGGAAGCTACTATTGCAGATGTAACTCTCAGGCTTTATTGGGGAGTTTCTCCTGATTATAGTGATCTCTTGTTAAGGAGGTTTTGATAACAGTGTAATTTTAAGGTATTTGCAGATCGCCCCTACATCCTCTGGGCTCCCAGAATCATATGTGTTATGAAAACACGAAACGAAAGAAGAGTCCTTGCCCTCCTCCTCCGTGTCACTTTTCCTTAGGAAACCTCATTCCTCACTAAGTGTGTATCACTGGAGTAGGGGTACACCGGCTGGGGTAGGATCAGGTCCGGGGTTACAAAGAATTGGGAGAGTATTACAGTTCCATTTTGAAGGCAAACGTTTTCAGTTTATGCCAATGAGCATTTATTGAACAGCTACTATGTGCTAGTAACCTTTAGACATTTTATACATATCCTTAAACATCGAAACCAGACCTTCCCAGAATTTTTGGCATCAGGGTACAGATAGAAGGTGGTAATATTGTCACAGTGTACACGTATGAGTATGTGAATGGAGGTGGGTGCCTAGTCAAGATGAGGGATCATATTTCTGCGTGCCTGCAACCAGCTGGGGGGGTTGTGTTCTAACTCTACATCCTTGATACTCACAAGTGTGATCTGGGAACTGGTAGCAGCAGCATCACCATCACCTGGGAGACTGTCTGAAGTACACAACCTCAGGCCCACTCCAGACCTGATAAGTCAAAATCTGTATTTTAACAAAAACCTGCATGATCCTTAATGGACATTGCACTTGTAGAAACACTGGTCTAATCAGCGTTCTTCAGCTGTGCTCCTGGGATGCAGGCTTTAGTAAATTATCAGGAGATTCCAGTATGCACCAAAGTTTGAAAAGCAGTGAGGAAATTAAAAAAAAAACAAAAAACAAAAAAAAACTAACATCTTGGTCCCATTCAAAGAGATTCTGTTTTGATTGGTTTGTGGTATTTCTAAATCACCCCAGGGTGTCTTATGAGTGGCAATGTTTGGGAAAAAATGCTCTAAGTAAAGCTATGAGCCAGATGTTATTCCCACTTTACAGATGTAGAAACTGAGGGGCAAACACACAGAAAGGGCTAGGAGAACTCAATTGGTGAACAGTAGAGTTGGACTTAAAATTTAGACCCTAAACTCATTGATTCTATCTGAAAAGTGGTCTGTGCTATTATTTTACGCAGCTTCCTGAGGATTTTTATAAAATTAGTATTAATTGTATTTTTTTCTAGGAGATGTCTCAATTGAAGAAGAAAATGTTTTCCTGGCTAGTACTGGGTTGGCCAAAAATTTTGCTCATTCAGGGTTTTCCGTCACACCTTACAGAAGAACCCCAACGAACTTTTTGGCCAACCCAATGTTATAGAGCCACAGATCCTCAAGAAACATGTAAAAATAAAAACATTTTCTAGAGCAATTCTTTTTGTGGCTTTTGTTCTAAAGACATGAAAATAATTACATCCTTTGCTTATATCACATTCAATTTTAAGATGACTACATTCAAAAGTGTACTCTGGGGCTTCCCTGGTGGCGCAGTGGTTGAGAGTCCGCCTGCCGATGCAGGGGACGTGGGTTCGTGCCCCGGTCCGGGAAGATCCCCCATGCCGCGGAGCGGCTGGGCCTGTGAGCCAGGGCCGCTGAGCCTGTGCGTCCGGAGCCTGTGCTCCGCAACGGGAGAGGCCACAACAGTGAGAGGCCCGCGTACCGCAAAGAAAAAAAAAAAGTGTACTCTGTTCACCCATGCACATATATTTAATGTTATATTAGCTTTTGCCTCTCTCATAAATGATCTGTATAAATTATGTAAAAATCAATCCTAAAGATTTGAAGCCACCCTTTGAAAGGTCATTTAGATTTTAAACACAGTTTTAAAAACCAGTCACTAGAAGACCAATTTCACATGTGAACCAAATTAGAGAGGTTAATTAAGAGAGGAACTCTGAGCTATAGTCACCATCCCAACTTGGGTATTATTTCAAATTCATCCCTCTTTTTAATCTTAGCAGCTGAACCAATTTCACAGGTCACACCTGCCCGCTGGACAGTCAGTGAATGGATACTGACAGGATGGACCCAGGGACAGGTTAAAGGATGGACCTATGTCTTTGAGGCACAGGAAAATAATATTTGAAATTAGAAAGACATGGATTTAAATCGCATCCTACTAGGAAATCTTGGGCACATTCACTAATCTTACTGAATATTTGCTCCTCACTTAATAACTAAGAGAAGCAATATGTACTGAATTAAGTGGTTAGCTAGATAGGGAGCGTGGTGTGTCAAAGCTTCAGCTTCAGCTTTTTCCTGACCCTCAGTGTTCTGAGGGCTAATATTATGCCAGTAGGAAGAGCTGGTGTCAAGAATTAAGATTTGCGCACCAGCTATGGTGCTCTAGGCACTCATCCTGATGTTCCTTTACCCCAACTCACGGAGGCTCCGTGAAGCCAGGGTACATCGGGATTCAAATCCAGGTCTATGTGCTTATAAGAACTTTTCCCAGCTTCAGGATCTCCAAGTTTTTCTCAAGTGCTTCATTCAAGGCCAAGTCTTGTATGAGTTACAGAAACTCATAGGAAAAATAATTGACTGATGGCTTGGGTTCTAGGAGCTGTGCTGGGCACCGGGGCACAGAATTGACTAAATGAGGACTGGTCACCATCCAGAAGGAGTTTTGAGCTTTCGGAGTCTATCAGTCAGGGTCCATCCAAAGGAACAGAATCAATTAGAAAGAGAGTGGGAGATGTATTTAAGGAATTGGCTCCCATGATGGGTGGGGACTAGTTAGCCCAGAATCCATAAGACAGACCAGCAAACTGGAAGCTCAGGCAGGATTTCTAGGGCACTGTCTGGAGGCAGCCTTTCTTCTCTCCTGGGAAACCTCAGTTCTTGCTTGTAATATCTTCCGCTGATCGGATGAGGCCCACCCATGCAACAGAAGGACGTGTCCTTTACATAAAGTCAGCTGACTGTAACTATTCATCACATCTGCAAAATACCTTCAGCCACATCTATGATGGCGTTTGACAGACAGCTGGGCACCACAGCCTAGTCGTGTTGGCATACAATTAACCATTACAGAGGAGGAAGTACGAGTGCTGTCACACACTTTCATTTACGAAGGCTGAAATCCAGGTCTGTGCATCTTTATCTTTCCTTCCCAGTGCACGCTCGTCTCTAAATTTCCAGGGCATTTGGAGTCACTTGGGCAAATCCAGCGCCTGGTAAACACTCGGCATATTTTCCACTTGTTTTAGATGTGTCATATTTTGTTGGGAAAGCTATCTCAATGGATATTAAAAAAAAATTGTCAGTTGACAAATATCCTGGAGTATGTGGTTAATCCAGAATGAAAAACCTCAGAAAATACATTGCAGTTTCAAAATTATCTTTTCGATGTTTGTTATTTATTTTGTTATCTGTGTTCTCTGAAGAGGCAGCTTCTTTTCTTTCTAACTCACCATGTCCCTACAAAGCAGTTATTATTACTAATTCAGTGGGGTAAGAATTAATCTAACTGGCAAATAGGCCTAGCCTGCTTGGCATTTCTCTTAATGAAAGATCGGTTTCTATTGGTTGCGTGAACACTTATATAATAACCAGTTTCCTCACGTGGCACTGGGTGGCAGTGGAATCTAGGGTAGTTCTTTCAATGAAAAGGTGCATCAGGATCACTTGGAGGGTTTCTAGGCTTCCCTCCTGGAGTTCCTAATTGGTAGATTTGGGGGGAGGTCCCAGAATTTCCATTTCCAGCAAGTTCTCAGATGCTGCCGATGCTGCTGGTCTGGGGACCACACTTTGAATACCGCTATTTCAATGCTTAAATGTAGTAGCAAGAACTTTAAAATTCACGTTCTACCACTTCATAGCTGATTTCACTGAACAAGATACAAGACTTCTCTTTGGCTTGGTATCTTTACCTATACAATGGGGAAAATAATTATAAGATTATTTTAAGAATAATAAAATCTTTTAAGATTAGGGTGAGAAATTAACAAATCATTTATCATAACGCCTGGCACATGGTCCAGTCACTCAGTAAGTTATGGTTGTTGTTAATACAAATGTCTCAGTGGTTCTATAGGTGAGAGAAACACTGTAAATTCTATATCATTTTGACGGCACACGCTCCGCGCTTGTTGTAAACCAGCTTCCACAAACACCCGATTACCCTGTGCTCTCCTGTCCCGCGCGAACGCAGCCACACTGATGGCCTAAAGCACTTTTCTGGCACTTCTCACATAGAAGTGAAGGGGATAAAAATCAGGAACTTATGCAACTCAAATCTCTTTTTAAAATTTTTTAAATTGGAGCATTTGTTTATATCCCAGAGGAGCCTATGGGTGAACATGGTGCTTTTTTTTCCCCCCTCAGTTAATGTTATTTATTTTAATCTTTGCTTTTTTATTTTTTACTAGAGCCTTGCTGTTTTTCTTTCAGATATCCCTGAGAGTGCTTCTGTGGAATTGTCCAAATACTAATTGCTCCTAAATATTTTTTCTTAGATTGATTTGTTTTCTTTAAAGCAGCAAATGTAAAAACGCTCTTAGTTATCCTTACTACTTAGAGTTATTTTCATCAGACACAATTTAAACACATTCTTATTTTCATCATACACTTAATTTAAAATCATTCTGAGGTCATAAATTAAACGTCCAAAAAAACCCTTTTTTGTGCTTTTTCTGTCCTCCATTTGCCTTAACCTTCTTTAAATGAAACAAAACCCGAGGCAAAATTTCCGCCTGGAAAACTTGAGAGGTTCGATTCGTTCTACCAGTTTCATGCAATTTAATTTGGGTTCCTTATTCGAAATAGTCTAGAATAGAAATTTTTCTTTTAAAGAAATCACTTTGGAAAATCCACCAAAACAAGTCGAAATCAATGGTTTCCTTACAGAAAGAACCCTGGGGAAAGAATTAGCGGGAGTTACTCCGTGGGTACCTCTGCTATAATTTTTTATGCTGGATTGCTTGTCAGTTGACAGAAATCAATGGTTCTCTTTACACCACAGAGGAGCGGCAGAATGGGGGCAGACTACAGGTTATCAGCGCTCTGAAAGTGGATTAAACATTTCATGGCTGTCTCTCCAACATGTGCCCTGAAAGTACCACTTGGCTCAGAATTCCAAGGGACTGTGTTTAGCAAAGCGTTAATTTAAAAGAGACACAGGTGACAGCTCTATTATTTTTGCACGTTCAGATGCATCCACAGCTGTTTTTATTTATCTCAGCTGTATATGCCCGTATTTGTTGTAATTATTAGTGTTGGATGTAGTTGAAGGTAAATATCTCAAATGCCTATCACGGCTAAATTAAATTAAGAAAATCATACTTTTCACCCGCACCCCCTTTGGCCCTGCTTTGCTGCGGGTAGTAGTGACAGTTTAAAAGTTTGTGCCTCATTTCACCTCTCCCATCAGAAGTGCTTTCCAGAGTAGTCCTAGGTTTCCTGTCTCTTCCAACTCAGTACTCTCCCTACTGGCATTTTTTCCTCTGCATTCAACACAGCAAAAACAATTTGTTTCATAGTTTCTTAGATGCGCACAAAATAGTCTTAAATTGCTTCTGATGGCCAGAAATATGAAAAAGCATTGTGTGCAAAAGAATTGTGGCCTGACCCATTTTAAGTCTTCTGGTTTTTCCCTGGCAGTTTTGGATTGCAGACCTAACTCTGGTGTTTGCTTGTTTATAGTTCACCTGGGGCACATTCACTGTGTTCAGCATGTAAAACAATGGGGCAGGGGCTTTCCTGGTGGCGCAGTGGTTGAGAGTCCGCCTGCCGATGCAGGGGACACGGGTTCGTGCCCCGGTCCGGGAAGATCCCACATGCCGCGGAGCGGCTGGGCCCGTGAGCCATGGCCACTGAGCCTGCGCGTCCGGAGCCTGTGCTCCGCAACGGGAGAGGCCGCAACAGTGAGGGGCCCGCGTACTGCAAAAGAGAAAATAAGTGAGAGTCTGGGAAATTTGGAAAAGAGGAAAGAGGAATAATAAAATGAGGAGGCAGATTAAGAAGATGGAATAGCAGGATTTTTAAAGGGAATTTGGACAAGGTACACAGAAGTTTGCCCATGAAAATGTAAGCAAGATATGATATTTGTCTACGAAATGCATATAAATGTTCCTTTTGGAAAAAAAAATAACAAATCTGTTTGCAGTAGTGGTGCTACATTGGCTTGTTGTCAGATGGGAAGACAGAGTTTTATTTACTTATTTAAACCTCGAAACAAGACCTGATTTGCAACTCTGTAGGAGAGTTGGCTGGCTTATGAATCAGAATAGTGGCCTTTAGTGGCCTTTGCAACCATGGTGACAACATTAACTTTCACTCCTCTCGAGGGCTGAATAAAGTTCATTAATGACGAGGCTGCCTGGAAAGAGAAATTGCATAGCAATTCCTCCAACAGCATTTGCGAGAATTAGACAGCGTCTCAAGAATGAATGAGAGAAAATGTCAGTCAGCATACTTAAAAAATGAAGAAATATTGAATAGGTAAGTGGGTGACACATGGTGGAAATTTACATGTTTCTGTCTGTTAGGACCACAGAAAGAGAAATATGTTAGTTTTAGCAAAAGAGTTATACTGGATTTCTTTTTTATTGATTGTCTTGTTTATTTAAAAAGTACTTTCTGTTACTTTGATTTATCACTTTAAATCAAAGGGATACTCTCCAGATGTATTTCTGAAGTGGATATCCAATAATGACCATTGAAGAACTCAGAGTAGATGGAAGCGCTGACAGCCAAGTCCTTCTCGAGAAAGATCCTTAGATTGATTTTGTCTGGGTTATGGTCCTGGTTACTGTGGACTGCCTTGCTTTTTTTCTAACTCAAATCTTTTTGGTCTTTTTTTCATTCATTTTAAGGGACTCTCTTCAGAAGGACTTATCATTTTCCTTAGCACAATAGATTCTGCCTGATATTCACTCTCCTCTAATAAATGATATGAAACCTTAGTCCTGATACATGTACTTAACTCAGCAAACCAGCCTTTTTGATAAACACCTGGAGGTGAGATATATTTCTGGGTTTGGATCTGATGGCAGTGGGATCCTCAGCTTAGTCACTGATTCACTGCCACCACCTCATTAGTTAAGAGTAGTGTTTTAATTCTTCATTTGTAAATTTGGGGGGGTGGGTACATGACAGGTGATAATAGAGGTTCTTAGAGGCAACGCTTATTGAAATATTTGAAGCTATGCTTTAACACATTTTAATAATTATTGAGGGTCCCCCTAAATAACACTAAATCTTTTCAATGAGAGCTTTTGAAATTACAGGAGAGTCAAAACAAGGTATTATTTTCCATCCATTTTATTTTAAAAGCTGCCCAGTGTGTTCAAACATATACTAACTTCTGATTTTAATTCAAGATAAATATTTTAAGCCATAATAAACTGACTAAATCTAAATGTTGAATACTGTCCCTTTATGAATGATTAAGGGAATGAACTAAAGTCTCTTTTGTCCTATAAGCCTTTACTTTTCCTTCTCCGAAATTTCTGTCTAGAAATACTTGATCTTGACTCAGGAAGAGAAACATAACCTTCTTTATTTCTTTTGCCACTCTTCCCACTTTTCACCAACAGATATGTCTCAGCATAAATTATGAAGCCCATGCATTTTCTTAATCTTGTGGCTACTGCAAATCTTCTCACTACTGAAATAGCCTACACCGTTGCAACATTGATGCTCTTTCAAATGATGTCTAGTAAATCATAGTCTCTTCCTTTTAATATCTCCCTTAAATTGATACAGTTCATAAAAAAATTAGTTTTCAGTCTCATTTGTGGGCATTGTTTTGGAACATCTTTATTGGAGTATAATTGCTTTACAATGGTGTGTTAGTTTCTGCTGTATAACAAAGTGAAGCACCTTTACGTATACTTATATCCCCATATACCCTCCATCTTGCGTCTCCCTCCCACCCTTGCTATCCGACCCCTCTAGGTGGTCACAAAGCACCGAGCTGATCTCTCTGTGCTATGCAGCTGCTTCCCACTAGCTATCTATTTTACATTTGGTAATGTATATATGGCCATGACACTCTCTCACTTCGTCCCAGCTTACCCTTCCCCCTCCCTGTGTCCTTAAGTCCACTCTGTACGTCTGCATCTTTATTCCTGTCCTGCCCCTAGGTTCTTCAGAACCACTTTTTTTTTTTTTAGATTCCATATATATGTGTTATCATATGGTATTTATTTTTCTCTTTCTGACTTACTTTGTATGACAGACTCTAAGTCCATCCACCTCACTACAAATAACTCAATTTTGTTCCTTTTTATGGCTGAGTGATATTACATTGTATGTATGTGCCTCATCTTCTTTATCTATTCATTTGTCGATGGACACTTAGGTTGCTTCCATGTCCTGGCTATTGTAAATAGTGCTGCAATGAACACTGTGGTACATGACTCTTTTTGAGTTATGGTTTTCTCAGGGCATATGCCCAGTAGCAGGATTGCTGGGTCATATAGTAGTTCTATTTTTAGTTTTTTAAGGAACCTCCATACTGTTCTCCCTAGTAGCTGTATCAATTTACATTCCCACCAACAGTGTAGGAAGGTTCCCTTTTCTCCACACCCCCTCCAGCATTTATTGTTTGTAGAGTTTTTGATGATGGCCATTCTGACTGGTGTGAGATGATATCTCATTGTAGTTTTGATTTGCATTTCTCTAATGATTAATGATGTTGAGCATCCTTTCATGTGTTTGTTGGCAGTCTGTATATCTTCTTTGGAGAAATGTCTATTTAGGTCTTCTGCCCATGTTTGGATTGGGTTGTTTGTTTTTTTGATATTGAGCTGCATGAGCTACTTCTATATTTTGGAGATTAATCCTTTGTCAGTTGCTTCATTTGCAAATATTTTCTCCGATTCTGAGGGTTGTCCTTTCGTCTTTTTTATGGTTTCCTTTGCTGTGCAAAAGCTTTGAAGTTTCATTAAGTCCCATTTGTTTATTTTTGTTTTTATTTCCATTTCTCTAGGAGGTGGGTCAAAAAGGATCTTGCTGTGGTTTATGTCATAGAGTGTTCTGCCTATGTTTTCCTCTAAGAGTTTGATAGTGTCTACCCTTACATTTAGGTCTTTAATCCATTTTGAGTTTATTTTTGTGTATGGTGTTAGAGAGTGTTCTAATTTCATTCTTTTACATGTAGCTGTCCAGTTTTCCCAGCACCACTTATGGAAAAGGCTGTCTTTTCTCCATTGTATATTGTTGCATCCTTTATCAAAGATAAGGCGACCATATATGTGTGGGTTTATCTCTGGGCTTTCTATCCTGTTCCATTGATCTCTATTTCTGCTTCTGTGCCAGTGCCATAATGTCTTGATTACTGTGGCTTTGTAGTATGGTCTGAAGTCAGGGAGCCTGATTCCTCCAGCTCCGTTTTTCTATCTCAAGACTGCTTTGGCTCTTCGGGGTCTTTTGTGTTTTCATACAAATTGAGAATTTTTGGGCTCTAGTTCTGTGAAAAATGCTACTGGTAGTTTGATAGGGATTTCATTGAATCTGTAGATTGCTTTGGGTAATATAGTCATTTTCACAATGTTGATTCTTCTAATCCAAGAACATAGTATATCTCTCCATCTGTTTGTATCATCTTTAATTTCTTTCATCAGTGTCTTATAGTTTTCTGCATACAGATCTTTTGTCTCCTTAGGTAGGTTTATTCCTAGGTATTTTATTCTTTTTGTTGCAATGGTAAATGGGAGTGTTTCCTTAATTTCTCTTTCAGATTTGTCATCATTAGTGTATAGGAATGCAAGAGATTTCTGTGCATTCATTTTGTATCCTGCTACTTTACCAAATTCATTGAGTAGCCCTAGTAGTTTTCTGGTGTCACATTTAGGATTCTCTCTGTATAATATCATGTCATCTCTAAACAGTGACAGTTTTACTTCTTCTTTTCCAATTTGAATTCCTTTTATTTTTTTTATTGTTTGATTACTGTGGCTGAAACTTCCAAAACTATGTTGAATAACAGTGGTGAGAGTAGGCAACCTTCTCTTGTTCCTGATCTTAGTGGAAATGGTTTCAGCTTTTCACCATTGAGAACAATGTTGGCTGTGGGTTTGTCATATATGGCCTTTATTATGTTGTGGAAGTTTCCCTCTATGCCTACTTTCTGGACAGTTTTTATCATAAACCAGTGTTGAATTTTGGGGAAAGCTTTTTCTGCATCTATTGGATGATCATATGGTTTTTATCCTTCAATTTGTTAATATGGTGTATCACATTGATTGATCTGCGTATATTGAAGAATTTGTCCATTTCTTCCAGGTTGCCCATTTTATTGGCATAGAGTTGCTTATAGTAATCTCTCATGATCCTTTGTGTTTCTGCAGTGTCAGTTGTTACTTCTCCTATTTCATTTCTAATTCGATTGATTTGAGTCTTTTCCCTTTTTTTCTTGATGAGTCTGGCTAATGGTTTATCAATTTTGTTTATCTTCTCAATGAACCAGCTTTTAGTTTTATTGATCTTTGCTATCCTTTCCTTCATTTCTTTTTCATTTATTTCTGATCTGATATTTGTGATATCTTTCCTTCTGCTAACTTTGGGGTTTTTTTGTTGTTCTTTCTCTAATTGCTTTAGGTGTAAGGTTAGGTTGTTTATGTGAGATTTTTCTTGTCTCTTGAGGTAGTTTATTGCTATAAACTTCCCTCTTCGAACTGCCTTTGCTGCATCCCATAGGTTTTGGGTCGTCATGTTTTCATTGTCATTTGTTTCTAGGTATTTTTCGATTTCCTCTTTGATTTCTTCAGTGTTCTCTTGGTGTTTTAGTCGTGTATTGTATAGCCTTCATGTGTTTGTATTTTTTTCCCCTGTAATTGATATAATCTCATAGCATTGTGTTCGGAAGAGATACTTGATAGGATTTCATTTTTCTTAAATTTACCAAGGCTTGATTTGTGACCCAAGATATGATCTATCCAGGAGAACGTTCCATGAGCACTTGAGAAGAAAGTGTATTCTGTTGTTTTTGGATGGAATGTCCTAAAAATATAAATTAAATCCATCTTGTTTAATGTGTCATTTAAAGCTTGTGTTTCCTTTTTTATTTTCATTTTGGATGATCTGTCCATTGGTGAAAGTGTGGTGTTAAAGTCCCCTACTATGATTGTGTTATTGTCAATTTCCCCTTTTATGGCTGCTAGCATTTGCCTTATGAATTGAGGTGCTCCTATATTGGGAGCATAAATATTTACAATTGTTATACCTCTTTTTGGATTGATCCCTTGATCATTATGTAGTGTCCTTCTTTGTCTCTTGTAATAGTATTTATTTGAAGGTCTATTTTGTCTGGTATGAGAATTGCTACTCAAGCTTTCTTTTGATTTCCATTTGCATGGAATGTCTTTTTCCATCCCCTCATTATCAGTCTGTATGTGTCCCTAGGTCTGAAGTGGGTCTCTTGTAGACAGCATATATATGGGTCTTGTTTTTATATCCATTCAGCCAGTCGATATCTTTTGGTTGGAGCATTTAATCCATTTACATTTAAGGTAATTATCGATATGTATGTTCCTATTACCATTTTCTTAATTGTTTTGGGTTTGTTATTGTAGGTCTTTTCCTTCTCTTGTGTTTCCTACCTAGAGAAGTTCCTTTAGCATTTGTTGTAAAGCTGGTTTGGTGGTGCTGAATTCTCTTAGCTTTTGCTTGTCTAAATGTTTTAATTTCTCCGTCGAATGTGAATGAGATCCTTTCCGGGTAGAGTAATCTTGGTTGTAGGATTTTCCCTTACATCACTTTAAATATGTCCTGCCACTCCCTTCTGGCTTGCAGAGTTTCTGCTGAAAGATCAGCTGTTAACCTTACGGGAATTCCCTTGTATGTTATTTGTTGCTTTTCCCTTGCTGCTTTCAATACTTTTTCTTTAATTTTTGATAGTTTGATTAATATGTTTCTTGGCATATTTCTCCTTGGATTTATCCTGTGTGGGACTCTGTGTGCTTCCTAGACTTGATTGACTATTTCCTTTCCCATATTAGGGAAGGTTTCAACTATAATCTCTTCAGATATTTTCTCTGTCCCTTTCTTTTTATCTTCTTCTTCTGGGACCCCTATAATTCAAATGTTGTTGCATTTAATGTTGTCCCAGAGGTCTCTGAGACTGTCCTCAATTCTTGTCATTATTTTTTCTTTATTCTGCTCTGTGGTAGTTATTTCCACTATTTTATCTTCCAGGTCACTTTTCCATTCTTCTGCCTCAGTTATTCGGCTATTGATTCCTTCTAGAGAATTTTTAATTTAATTTATTGTGTTGTTCATCATTGTTTGTTTGCTCTTTAGCTCTTCTAGGTTCCTATTAAATGTTTCTTGTATTTTCTCCATTCTATTTCCAAGATTTTGGATCATCTTTACTATCATTACTCTGAATTCTTTTTCAGGTAGACCACCTATTTCCTCTTCATTTGTTTGGTCTGGTGGGTTTTTACTTTGCTCCTTCATCTGCTGTGTATTTCTCTGTCTTCTCATTTTGCTTAACTTACTGTGTTTGGGGTCTCCTTTTCACAGGCTGCAGGTTCGTAGTTCCCGTTGTTTTTGGTGTCTGCTCCCAGTGGCTAAGGATGTTTCAGTGGGTTGTGTAGGCTTCCTGGTGGAGGGGACTGGTGCCTGTGTTCTGGTGGATGAGGCAGGATCTTGTCTTTCTGGTGGGCAGGACTGCATCTGGTGGTGTGTTTTGGGGTGTCTGTGACCTTATTATGATTTTAGGCAGCCTCTCTGCTAATGGGTGGGGTTGTGTTCCTGTCTTGCTAGTTGTTTGGCATGGGGTGTCCAGCACTGGAGCTTGCTGGTCATTGAGTGGAGCTGGGTCTTAGCGTTGAGATGGAGATCTCTGGGAAAGCTCTCACCATTTGATATTACGTGGGGCCGGGAGGTCTCTGGTGGTCCAATGTCCTGAACTCAGCTCTCCCACCTCAAGAGGCTCAAGCTTGACAGCCAGCCGGAACACCAAGACCCTGTCAGCCACACAGCTTTTGGGAAGTCTGAGGTCTTCTGCCAGCGTTCAGTAGGTGTTCTGTAAGGAGTTGTTCCACATGTAGATGTATTTTTGATGTATTTGTGGGGAGGAAGGTGATCTCCACGTCTTACTCCTCCACCACCTTTAAGGTCCTCTCTCCTCACACCTCCTGTTGCTAGAGGATCCACATTTCATCTGGAGAGGACACAAATCTGGCAATCTCACCTCAGGCCTAGCCCTTCCACCTTTTTTCCTTTTGTGCTTAGTC
The DNA here is from genome assembly GCF_003676395.1 of Aethalodelphis obliquidens. Taxonomy (NCBI): domain Eukaryota; kingdom Metazoa; phylum Chordata; class Mammalia; order Artiodactyla; family Delphinidae; genus Aethalodelphis; species Aethalodelphis obliquidens. The sequence continues at coordinate 6,192,245 of NW_020837959.1, forward strand.
TGTTTCACTTGCTCATAGTGGGCCCCGTGCAGAGGCCTTGCCCCCAGGCCTTCAGACCAGAGTTCCTCGTGAAAAGCTGAGCTGACATGTTTCAGCTCGGGACATGCACTTAAGCTCCTCACAGGACACTCAACTCAAGATGCTGTAGACGTTATTGATAGTAAGTCTATTTTATACCTTGTGCAGACCTATCTTCTGCCAGAATGAAGCGTTAAAAAAAATTTTTTTTGATCAAATCCTTTATGGTAAAGATCACAGTCTTACAGAGAAGTATCTCCTTTGAAAGGATTAGAGCTTCTAGATAGATACAAATGAGATAAGAGAAAGTAGAGACGTTAAATCATGGAACAGCAAAAGGGATACTTTATGGAAATGAACTCACGAGATAATAATTTGAATTTGACAAGGTGATAATTAAAATCCCCAGATAGATTTCTTCCACATCTGTATGCCTTTCAGTAAGGTTGGTTAGCATATTAACTACTGCTGGAGAATACTAAAAAATATTCATGGGATGTAAAACTGCAAATTATTATTCATTTCAATTTGTATAATAAGTGTAACAAAATGCAATGCATACAATATTACACAAGAGGTACTAAACTCTATTATAGACATTTTTAGAGCATAGGCTTAGATGACAACTTTTGTCTTGATATACTCAAGACATTTAAGTATAAATTACCACTTTTTACAGTTTGAAAGAACTTTTGTATATCTTCAGTGTTCTTTAGGGCTAGTACATTCTTATTTTGAAGGAGTAGACTAATTTTTAAATATAAAGTATTTGGATATGTGGGTATAAACATATAACAAATATATATATATGCCTATAAATAGACATTAGTGTAACCTGTATATTTGATTTTGTTATGTTTTTCCTCTAGAGGAAAATTGGGATTCCTCTAGAAGAGGAGGGCACAGATGTCTGATTGAAAGAAGTCAATAACCACTATAAGTTCTAATTTCAAATAACAATCCAACATATTCTCTTTTTCATAATAGCCTTCGATTGTACATACATTTTAATTTAGACATTTATATGAGAAACCATTTTAATATGATGATATTGAAACACTATATGAAATTTGGGGGAAGAACTGTTAAGTGTGCCCACACACTATGGGTAATAGATGTCACACTTGAGTATTTCTTTGGACCTGGTGATCTATACAAAGAATATTTTCTGTCATAGGGAACTTAAATACAAGAAATGAATCACTATGCAGAGATGTGTTACCATTTTCCACCTATGAAAAAGCATACAAAGAACCAGGAAGAAAGACATTTTGAAATATGTCATCAGTTACATTGATGACATTTTATACATATGGACATGGATGCAGGAACTCTTCAGTCCATAGTCAAGGGGCCAATCAACTGTGGAACCAATGATCTCCATCTGGGATGTCAGCCAGACTAAGAGAGAAAAGAAACATGACTACAAAAAGAACGATCACTTGGGAGACCAACTTTAATGTGAAATTCTGTTAGAATGGGGAAAAATGATTTCTGAAAATAATTTGCAAGTCCCCTCAAGGAAGTGTAAGTTCCACTTGAAGAAACTAAATAAAAGAGAAAGAGAGAACAATCGGAAGCAAGAGGTATGGGGAAAGAAATGCCAAGCATGGACTTTTTGGAAAAAAAGGAAGAATAGGAATTTAAAGTAGAATGTCATAATTTAGAAGAGTCTTCTCTTGCAGATTAAGTGAAATCTTTAGGCCCCCTAAATAACACAAGTTACATGTGCGTTTATGTAGAGCTAGCTGTCAGATCACACGTAGCTGGTGCTGCTTCTGGAAAGGGAGGAATGTCGCACATTCTCTGCAGGTGGCCGTTAAAGTCTCATCAGCTTCCTGGACTCTGGGTTGTGTTTAGGATTCTGGCATATGGAAATGCACTTTGCTTATCCCCTTGGTGAATTAATGGGAAAACAGCCTCTTTGCTTCTGTGTTTTGCAATTCCTAATTCATGTCTTTTCATTTTTCTACGCAATTTTATTTTTTCACTACACCAGGCATGACTAATTGTTGATTTTCACCGAATTACCACCATCATCCACTGGCCAGCTCCTCAGAGCGCATTAAAGTTTCCCCAGCAGACAGGAAGGAAAAATCAAAATTCACTCATTCTAAGAAACCATGCATCTCTCCTTATCATGGGGCATGGCTGTCAGATACCTATCTCTCTTAGAGCCGTGGGTGTTCCACGGGTATTGCCAAAGGAGAGAATCTGGTCTATTGTATGAAGGAGTCTTAGTTTTGAAGAAGATACGGTTTTGGAGAAAACAAAACAAAACAGGGATCTTTTTTTCCTACTTAGTAACTCTTCATTTTCCTCACCTCCATTCTCATTTTTTTTCTACTTAAGATACCATTTTCCCTCAAATGTACTTTTCTCTAACTCCAGTCTGTGCTACTTTTGTAAAATATGATCTGAGGTTACTTCTTTTTGCTTTAATCCTTTCAGTGTCTCCCTCCTTCCTACCAGGTAGGGACCCTTCAGAGACCAGCCTTGCTTTTTTTGCGGAACCTCTCACAGCTCTCACCTTCCAGCCCTGTTCCTGCAAAGCAAAGTTTTCAGTAGAGCTCAGCCACATGTGGAGAAGATTGTAAGAACAAGTTTCCTAAAACTTCCTGTGTTTGTTTTGGAGCCAAAAACTATTTACTTATTTTCCAAGAAGTATATCAGATTATATCTAGGGAAACCACCGGTGAGTTTACCAATACTGAACAGTCTCAGAATTAACCGTTTTCTGCTTTTACAAAAGCAGAAATGATTGCAGACAGGAAGATAAAATATAAATACAACCACATGGGTAGTGTAAATATTTTTCTAAAAATAATCTAAATTTTGCTAAAAGTAATTTTTAATAATTTCAGTTGCATGAAATATTTACCTTTTTTACCTATTTCTTACATTTAGTCTATTTTAAAATCTTAAATGTTGCTATTATTCACCCCTGACTTTGTGTTCACAAACACACCCAGTGTTCACAAACACAGATCTTTTCACCTCTATCTGTTTAACAAAATGAAAATAAAATTCTTTTATTTTGTTCCAAAGTTTATGTGTTTTACATTTTTCTATTGTTTTATTCTATTTGTCTGATTCTGGTGTCTTTAAGTATATGATACAAACCATTGTGTTTTATTGTCAATTTGACCATGACTCAATGTGGTACAGCTCAAGGCTACACAATGTTTACCCAAGGTGTTCGGGTAGAGTTGCAAGTATACGGAAGGACCAACACATGGCTAACATGAATTGGCTAATCTGAGAACCCATAAACTGCCAAGATCATAACTGGGTACCTTTGCACGTGTTCTCAGGAAATAAACTCATCTTAGGCTTTCTATATCTTACTGAAAGTACCTATTACTCTCAATGCAACCCTTCTTTGATCTGTCACCTGTGTCTCTGTTTATATGTCTTTTGTGCAGGCAACCTGTCCAGAAAAGTGACTTGACTGTGGATGGGCTCATTTCCCAAGGAATCTGGAGAAGTGAAAGTCCTCCCAGTCCCTGGAGGAAAGTCTTTAGTTGTCACTCCTGTAGCATTTGGTTGTCACCTACCTTTTGCCTATTTGATTCTTGACGTTTCTTAAATTAACCTACTCCTTTTGCAGATCTATTACTTGAAACAGTTTGCAGTGGAAAATCATGGCTGAGACTAGATCTCCCAATATTTCTTGGCCCTGTCGAAGACTAGAATTAAAAAAAAGACGTCCGGGCTTCCCTGGTGGTGCAGTGGTTGAGAGTCCGCCTGCCGATGCAGGGAATGCGGGTTCGTGCCCCAGTCCGGGAAGATCCCACATGCTGCCGAGCGGCTGGGCCCGTGAGCCATGGCTGCTGAGCCTGCGCGTCCGGAGCCTGTGCTCCGCCACAGGAGAGGCCACAACAGTGAGAGGCCCGCGTACCGCAAAAAAAAAAAAAAAACAGCCAATGCAGCCAGCCAATAACGTGCCTCTTCCCATAGAAGTATCTTGAATGCAATACTGTGAGGTCACTCTCCCTTTGTTTTGGAGAGAGAGAGGAAAAAATAGAATGAATTTTTTGGTTACACAAAACAAACATTTTTTTCAGAAACATGTCAGTTTGGAAAAATCAGGAATGAAACATGCACCATGAACATTGTAAAAGATTTTCTTCATTGCTAGTACAATCCCATCAAAAACTATTGTTTTTAGGAAACCATTTACCCTTTGGAGTGTCTCTGGACACTAAAAATAGCTTTCTAGTAATAAATCTGTCAAAGACACTTTCACTGGTAATTTGGGTCTTACAATTTGCCAAAAAAAACAATGGGGATAAGGGAGAAAATGACCATTACTGAAACCCCTTTGGAGGGGGTTTAGCCTAATAAGTCTTAGAGTGGTCATAGGTGATATCCATTTTACTGTTCTCAACTCTGCCCTCCCAGCAGTGATAGGATGACACTTCTGTCCCTTTGCCCTGTGACTTCATAGACCCTCCAGGAGGGTATGTTAATTGCACATCCCTTGGCCTGGAGGTTGCCTCTGGTCTTGTTGATTGACTTGCTTCAGCTAATGGAAGTTTAGCAAACATAATGTGACAGAGGTTTTAAGTGAACTTCTGTGATATGTCTTGGCCTCCTGTGCTTCTGCCATTTGTCAAGAGAGGAACATGCTGCATGTCACCAGGGGTCCCAGAATGAGGAGATGCATGCATGCGGGTGAGCTAGGTCTAAATCACGGCCTAGAGCCACGTCCTGCCAATCCCAGCAGCCTCTGGCTGAGCCACCGTGGACCAGCAGGGTCATGAGCAAGGACTGACTGTTGGCTTGCTGCCAGCCTCTGAGCTTCCTGGTTGTTTATCAAGCAGCATTATGCAGTAGAAGGTTGACTAGTGTGATCCTTTCTGCATGGTCATGTATTCTGTGTCTTGCAAACTTCAGTGAAACTTATGCCTAGTGAAAGCCTGATTTTAGCTGTGCTGCTGAGGACCAAGGGACAGATCCAACCTTGAAGTGATGCTGCATGGTGTAGGTGCAGCATCTGCCCGAGGAAGCCAAACAAAGAAAACAGGGATGAGAGTGGAAAAGTGCTGAAGCTTCTAGAATCAGATGCTTTGCTGAAGGGCAGTAGGCAACGATGACATACAAAGTTGTGAGATATGTAAGCATTTTCTAGAGATTCCCAGAAAGACTTGGGGAGAGAAACCCCATAAAAGAGTAGATTTTCTGCCATAATACACAAAGGGACATGGGCTATTGCTATTTAGGCATTAAAGGGAAGCATGACCCACCCCTGAAGGCTGAGTAAGTGTGAGACACCTGGTTTACATTTATATAAATCTTTGCCCAGGACAATCCAACCTTCTAAGCACAATGCAAAGGAGCATATCCAATCTATTAAGCATAGCGTCTCTTAACTCATAATATATAGCATATAGCAAGCCCGCCACAGTCGCTAACATTTACTGAGCTCTTTCTGTGTATTAGGCTAGACCCAAAGATTTTTCAGGTTTTAACTCTTTTACAGACTTATGAGATAAATCATTTTACTATGTCTATTTCATAGCTGAGTAAATTGTGGCTTAGGAAAGTTTAGTAGCTAGATTAAACCCAGCAGCAAAAAAAGTGACTATATAGTTTATTTCTTGCATAAAAAGCCTTTGCTAGTTTTTCTTTTATTTTTGCTCCCTACATCGGTGACTCTAAAACATTGTAGAGCCCAGTGTTTGTAAAATCTTTAGATATCTATATCTATCTATCTATATGATCATATTACATGTATAAAAATTATATATGTACATGAATTTCAATAAAAATTGGTATATGTTTAGAAATTGCAGACAGTAGGTCATCCCATCCTTGGAGTGAGATCTACAATTGATAAATTTTGTCTAAGGACCAAGTACAGTATCTACAAAGATATGATCCCATGAGATGAGGACAGAAGATTTCCTTCATAGCTATCTACTAGACACATCATCCTTTTCTTTCTATTTTTTTTTCTTAGGAGAAGTATTTACTAAAAATCCACCCTAGCTGAAGCAGCTTTGCCAAGGTGAGATATGCAAATAATCTGTGTTGTGCACAGACACAGGAGGATTAATCACATCATCAACAAAAGTCAGTTGTTAACCCTGAGGTGCATTAAAAAAACATGAAAATCCACAGGCCAGTGGGTGCATAGAAATGGCATTTTATCACTCACTGACCAGATAGTTGCAACTACAATCCTATCACATTAAAAAAAAAAAAAAAAACCTTTTAAAAAAAATAATAGGTCAGCTTTGCATCTGAACAGGTATGCACAAATGAATTCTTTCCTCTTTCTTGCCTTACCTCATCAGATGCTTTTGGAGGAAAGTGAATCATAACTCAGCAGTAATTTCTCTTTTTATTAATAGTCTTAGAAACAACATAAGAAACAAATATTTCCAGAGTAATTTACAAAAATTAATGAGTAACATTTTAGTCATTAGCCACCTCCCTAAAACAATAGCTTGAATTAGTAAAAGTAGCGAAGGGTCAGTCAGCAGTATCAACTGAAAATACAGTGTTCAATGTACCATATTATAGATCCGTAACAATGGTGACAGGAGATGTTCATTACTATTTGAGATAAATTAATCTCCGAATATCTCTCTACACAAGTTCACTAACAATTCAAAACACTCCACAGGACTCTTGACTTTGTATTATTTGTTTGTTTTACTGATGAAAATAGCTCTCAAAGTAGTATGCATGTGACCATATAACTTTCAATAATAGAGATGAAGTAATATCAAGCCAAAGGCAGCATTCTGATTAGTTATTGTGTTAATATTTATTGCTGTGTAACAAATCACCAGGAAACTTAATGACTTAAAAGAACACGTGTTCATTAGCTCACAACACTGATGGGTCAGGAGTCTTGGGCGTGGCTTAGCTGGTAGCTGGATCCTGTGCTCAGGGTCTAATAGGCTGCGATCAAGATGCTGGCTGGACTCAGTTCTCACTGGTAAGTTTGGTTGGGGAAGAATCTTTTTAAAATTTTTTTGGTTTTTTTTTAGCGGGATCTTAGTTCCCTGACTAGGGATTGAACCCAGGGCTATGGCAATGAGAGCACCGAGTCCTAACCACTGCACCAACAGGGAAGTCCCAGAAGTATCTGCTTCCAAACTCTTTTGGCTTTGGTAGAATTCCCTTCCTTGTGGCTATATGGTTGGCTTTTTTTAACAGCTGGGGCTGGGGGTCCCCATTAGGTAAAGAGCCTGCCTGCAGTCCCTAGAGGCCACCTACAGTTCTCTGCCATGAGGACTTTTCCAACGTGGTCATTTACTTCGTCAAGCCTCAGAGGAGGTCTGGCCTCAGTTGGCCAGGACATACTCTTGTGTGATGTAACCTTGTCACTGGGGTGACATCCTGTGACCTCTCTCCCATATTCTATTAGAAGTAAGTCACAGCTTCTGCTCACCTTCAGGGGGGAGGGGTTACAGAAAGGTATGGACACAAGTAAGTGAGGGTTACACAAAGAGGTGGACACCAGGAGGTGGGAATGTGGGGTTCCCCTTCGGTCTGTCTGCCGCACGTTTACATTTGAATGTAGCTTCTCAGAAAGATGGTAGAATAGCATGAGCATACTTTACATCTACTCTAAAGTCTAATTCTGAGTGAAGGTAAATCAGGGGCTCACTATGACAAATGGATGTTAGCAGTTTACGTGTAACCTGGACTGGAATATTCTGCTGTTATTCTACTTGAACATTGGCTAGTATGTATGTTCATGTCAGTTGATTACATATTAAAATACCTGCATATTCAAGAAAAGATGGATAAGACCTCTGTTTTCACAGAATTGGCTTTCCCATGATAATAACCCTTACACTTAGGGGATGCTCTCATGTTCCAGGCAAAGTACTAATCACTGCAAACTTATGGGATGGAACTCTGATCTCCCAAGCCTCACTCATGACAAGGAAACTCTAGCTAAACTTGTCCTAGGCAAATCTGAGCTAGATCTGCTAGTTAGGGACAAAGCTTTATAAGAGTCATGGGGATTGCCTTAAAATTGTGGATACTTAGTTGTGCCTGTGAGGTTTATATCAGACAAGTCTAGCCTACTTGAAAGTTAAAAAAAAAAAAAAAAAAAGCTGATCTGTTCATATGATTTTACTCAGTACAAAAACCTATCTGACTTGTCTTTGGGGGAAATTTTTTTTTTTTAAAACAGTACAGATAATAAAGATTATTTCTCCAAAACAATTGTTGCAATATTACCCAAAAGAAAAAGCCTGGCAGACTTGATTCAAACCCAATGCAAACACTGGGTACTCTGAAAGAATTAAAATCAATTATTAAACCTCATTTTTCAGATGAGAAAACTGAGGTATTGGGGTTAAGTATCTTTCCCAGGGTCACACAATTAGAAAATGTTGGAGCACAGATTCACATTCAGGCAGCTGACTTTAAAGCTTATGCTATTAAATTTGATATTAAATTTTATCCATCTATGTGCAAATGTTTCTCTATCTGGAAAAAAATCAAATTTTCAGAAAATATTCCTTTCCATCAAAAAAGTCCTAGACCCACCCAGTAGACAGTTAATCACATGGTCCTGTGGGTACTACCCATGATACCTGGGCCCTGTCATATTCTAATGCAATGAGTGTGTTTATTCTGTTTGTCTCTCCTGGTGAAGTTAATTCATTGGAGTGTGGCTGCCTCTTAAGTGTTGCATTATCCCTTGCAGATGACATCATGCAACCTGCATAGGAGGAAATTAACCCTGATGCCTTTTAAGTTCTACCGCAAATAGTCAAGCTATGTTAATGGAAAAGTGGCCTCTCAGTTTGAGAGAGGACCATCATAGCATTTGAAACAGGCTTGTAGCCTTGGGCTTCCATATTGAGGGCATTTACTTCATCATAGTCTAAGGCCCGATGGCTTGGCCTGATCTTAATCCTTTAGAGAATAAAATTAAATGTTTTCCACTTTTCCGGTGGAGTAAGCAGAGTTTTCTTGTGCTTCCTTAATCATTGTCACACTAGTAATCCATTCTAAAATGAATTTGTTCTGGAAAAGAATGGGTCAGAGGCCTCTGTGGAGGAATACAATAGTAGAATATTTTGAAATGATGGTAAAGCAAAACAGATAATCCCATTTCCAAGCTCTTTGAAATATATATGTAGAATGTTATGTGCCTGAGGTTGAGTAAAAAGATAAATAGGTACAGTCGTTACCGAGTAATGTACTAATTGTAGACAGCATTGTGTGTACACGCTATTATGCAATCAAAAAAGGAAGAAAAAGGATTATAACCATTTTAATAATTTGATTTGCTCCATTCATCTTTAGAGTTATCTCTTCATAAAATCAGATGCTGTGTTATTCCTTTCTGGAAAGAGTAAAGAGAACATTTCCGTGGTAATCAATGCTGACAAGAATATTATAGTGATTTAGAGGAGAAAGGAGGGGGGTTTGGGGTGGGGGGAGAGACAAATGGAGAAGACCTGGTTGAAGTTATTAGTTGCCAGAAAAATATCTATTGACTTTTTGTGTTTTTAGAAGTACCTCTACTAGCTTCCAAAAATACAGCTGTTTACCGTGATTGATAAGTTCCCTTGCTTTTAAGCTTATTCACATCCATTAGTTCTGCCTTTTTCCCCTGTTAAAAATCTGAAGCTGTCAGATTGAAGTAGCATGATCAGCTAATGTTCTTGCCAGGTTCAAAGCATGTCCCCGGGGGTGGCAAAGTATTCTAAATCGCAAAGAAATGGCTTTTTAAATGTTGCCTGTTGACACTGGTCACTCCATTAGCTCCATCGGAAAAGGTGAAATAGATAGCAGGCAATTATAGGAACTGTGTTTAACAGGACTTTGATGATCAATTTTCTCTAAATATTTCATTTTAGACCAAACAAAAGCAGATATTTGAAATTCACTATATTTTACATAGGCTTTTATTCAAAAATAGTACATAGCCACATTTTCAAAATTGGTTAAATCATTTTCTAGTTTTCACTTCAAGTTTACTGATGATTATGTATTTTGTTCCCTCTAGTATTCAGTTATCATCTTGCAGACTGATTTTTTTTTTATTTCCCCTGTAACAGTTTCAGTTTCCACCTTATCACGCCGAGATATATTTTGTACAAGTAAAGGGGGGAGGTGTCAGGGGGAGTAAACGATTTCTAAAACGTAAATTCCAAAAACACTGAGTAATTGGAAGTGATTGCCAGTATGGCTCTTACTGGGTACAGAACTCAGAAGCTCTTGTTATAAAAATAATAGAACAAATTACCTTATTCCCTGGATCCGTCAGAATATTATGGTATAAATTAAATCAGGTTTAAAGAACAACAAAAAAACCCCCGAAGATGGCCATAATAAAAACAATAACAACAAAAGCCCCAGGAGAGAAGAGGGGATGTCCAGCAAGGACGACAAATATAAATATACCTAAGAAGAACCCATCCATTTATTGATTTGTTAAATGTGGGAAATGATTGATGAATAATTGAATAAATGTAAGACTAGCATTTCAAAGCCAGCTGGCAAATGGTGTCATTCCCTGTACACCACTGTCTGTATGGTTTTCCTGCTTCTCTATTCCTCCCCCATTGTCTTCTCGTCCTGATTCCTCCCCCAGTTCTCTGAGTCCTTACAGGTTTTTGAGCTTGAGTGATTAATTTTACCTTGGAATAGATTGGAAATGTAGAGCTGGGGTGGAGAAGGGAAAGAGTGAGGAAAAGAACGTGTGAGAAAATCGTTGATACTGAGGTTGCTGAGGCTGAGAACACAGTCACATACATGGATAGTGACTCCCAAGGATACTTTGCACTTACACTGTATTCACTATATGAATTGAATAAACGAGCACGTCATATTGTAAACGTATGTCCCTGTATTAGTCCATGGAGAAAGAGAGTGGAAGAGAAGTAAATACATGATTTTGTTATCAGTTACCTTGAAGCGTTTCTCTGAGGAAGTGGCATCTCAGTAGGTTCCTAAGGAATTTATTGAAGTCAACCAGGGGACAACGGTGTTCTAAGCAGAGGGAATAGCAATGTGTAAAATCTCAGAAGCAAGATGAGCATGGCTTGCCTGAAGGAGAGAAAAAACTGAAGGTAGAGAAAGCATTTCAGAAAGGAGGCTGGAGAGGGGATGATTGGGGTACATTTAGAGCACATTAAAAATCCCCGACTGCATCCTTAAATAATGAGTCACTAAAAGTTTTTAATAAGAGCAACAATGTGATCAGATCTGCCTTTTAAGCCCACTCTGACCTCTGCGTGGAGAGTAGCATATAAAGAGGCTAAGACTGATGCCAGGTGACACAGAAGGAGATTGTTTGAGAGGCCCTTGTTGAAAAGAGGTAATAGGGAATTTATTGGTTTCCTACAACTGCCGTAACAGGGTACCACAAACTGGGTGGCTTGAAACAACATAATGTTCAGGAGACTAGCAGTTTGAGGTCAAGGTGTCAGAAGGGCACCTCTGAAGGTGCCAGAGTAGAATCTGTTCCATACCTTTCTCTCAGCTTCTTTGCTGGTAATCCTTTGCATCCCTTGGCTTGTAGATACCTTACTCAAATCTCTGTCTCCTAAATCACATAGTATTTTACTTGTGTGTCTTTACATTATCTTCTTCATGTGTGTCTGCCTCTGTGTCTCTCCTCCTTTTCTTATAAGGACAGAAGTCATATTGGATTGGGGCTGACCCAAATTACCTCATCTTAACTAGTTACATCTGCAAAGATTCTACTTCAAACAAGGTCACATTCACAAGTATTGGGGTTAAGACTTTAACACATCTTTGGGGGAGACATAACTTAACCTAAGAGTGGGCTTTGAAAGGAAATGACATGATGGGTAGTTGAAAGGAACCATGAAAACGTTTTTAAGTATATTTATGGTGGTAGACGCAACAGGACTTGGTGATTGAGTGGGATTTGAGGGATGGGGTAGAGTTACGGTTGACTTCCAAGTTTCTGACACAAATAATAGATGATGATGCCATTTGTTGAGACAGGAAATTCTATAGATCAAATAAGTGATGGGGTGAGCATGGGTTCATTTCTGACATGCCACGTCTAACTGGTCTGTGAATTTTCATGTGAAACTGTATGTTGACTTGGTGACTGAAAAATGCCCTTGGAATTCAAAGTGAGAGATCTGGGCTGGAGATATAAATGTAAGAGTAATTTGTGTATAAATGATAATCAGAACTCTGAAAGTAGATAACATTCCCCAGCAAGATAATATTTAGAAGAGAAGAAATTCTAATATCAACATTAAACATTTAAAAGGCCAAAATGGACTTACATTTCTGTCCAAGATGGGCAAATAGGAACCAGATTTACCCTGACATATGACAAACAAACAAAAAGCAGACAGAACATTTGAAACAATGGTTTGCAAGACATGGGATGTCAGGCAACCAAGGAGAGAAATCTTTGAAAGCCCAGAAAAAAGCAGGCAAATTGAGCCCTATAATTGCTTACTTAAAATCAGGAACACGACAAAGATAACTGCACTCACAGCTTCTATTTAACATAGTACTGGAGAGTCCAGCCATAGCAGCAAGGTAAGAAAAATAAAGAAAAGCCATGCAGATTGGAAAGGAAGAAGTAAATTGATTTTAGCTGCAGGCAATATAATGAGCTACATAAACAACTTAATGGAATCTGTAGAAAGCTACTAGAACAAATATGTAATTTTAGCAAGGTTGCAGGATATAAGCTCATTATACAAAAATCAATTATATTTTTAAATAACAGTAATGAACAGTCTGAAGTTTAAAGTAAAAATGCTACTTATAATAGCATGAAATAAAAAATACTTAATAAATCTGACAAAATATGTGAAAGGCTTATACAGTAACAAATTTAAAACATTACAGAGAAAAATAAGATTATCTTAAAAATTGCAGAAAAATACATTTTCATGGGTCAGAAAACTCAATATTTTTAAGATGTCACTTTTCCCCAAATTGGGCTATATATTCCATGTAACCCAGTAAGCTATATGTAGAAACTGACAAGCTGAATTTAAAATTCTATGGAAATACAAAGGAAGTAGTATAGTCATAATAATTTTTTTAAAAGAAAAACAAAACTGGGAATAAGAATAATTTTAATACAGATATTGGCAATAAGATAGACAAATAGATCAATGGAACAATATAGAGAGTCCCAAGATAGACTTATGTATATATGGACAATTGACTTTGGACAAAGAGGTAAAGGGAATTTGGAAGGAAAGTGTGTCATCTTTTCAACAAATGGTGCCTGGACAATTGGGTATTTATTACAAAATAATTGAACATTGATGATATCCATCACTGTATATAAAAAGTAATTCAAGGTGAATCATTGACCAAAATATAAAACCTTAAGCTATAAATCTACCAGGAGAAATAATAGGAGACTATATTTATGAATTTGAGTTAAAGATTTCTCAACTGCAACACTAAAAGCATGATTCATGCAAGAATAGACTAACAAATTGGACGTAATCAAAATTTAAAAATGAAATGAAACAAAATTTTTGACTCTTCAAAAGTCATTGTGAGAGAATTAAAAGACAAACCATAGCCTCCAAGAAAATATTTGCAAATGATGTACCTAATGTAGGCTCTGTATCTAGAATGTATAAAGAAATCTCAGAACTCAATAATAAGAAAGCAACCAATCTAATAAAAAAATGATCCAAACTTTGACACTTCACCAAAGACACGTGCATGGTCAATATGCATTGAAAAATGCTCAGTAGTTACTAGCCATTAGTGAAATGCAAACCAAAGTACAATGGTAGCACTACATATCTATTAAATGGCTAAAATTAAAACTACTGACCATACCAAGTATTGGTGAGAATATGGAGGAACTGGAACTACCATCTCCTGATGGTAAGAAGGCAAAATAGTTCAGTCACTTTAGAAAACAGTTGGGCAATTTCTTTAAAATCTAAGCATAAACCTACCATATGATTACACATTCTAAAAAAATTACATCAAAGTAAAAGTGAAGGTGCTGGCAAAGGAGATTAAGGAAAAGAGCAGAGTGATAAAGCACAAGGAGTGTGAGTTATAATAGAAGCCACGAGTAGGGACCAGGCAACTTCTTCTAATGCTAGGTAGAAGTAAAGGACATTTAGTACTTAAAACCATTCATTGGAGTCAAAGTTTACATCATGGATTAAGGCAAAAGAATTTAATTGAATGATTAGGCATGGGACACATGAGAATAAGTTGATTGAGAAATGATAAAATAGAGATAGCAAAGACAGACCTTTTAGAGTTTGTCTTTTAAAAGAAGGAGAGACACCAATGATTCCTTTTTCATTCAGCAAATATTTCACTTACTCTTTTGTCTACTTTATATATTGATCATTACTTTTTTATGTAAATGAATATTTCTATGTCCTAATCCTTCTTTTATTGCCTCGTTCTTGAGTGATTAGATGTGATTGGTGCTTGATTAAAATCATGTTTCCATCCATGAAAAAAAAGGGAGAGAGAGAGAATGGGAGAGAGCACAAGAGTGAGAGTTAGAGCAAGAGTTAGAGCAAGACAGAGAGAGAGAAAAGAGGTTGTTAGCTGAAGAGTAAATGATTCTGGTTATGAAGTTGGTTCAAGTCCTAGCACATGATGATGACAGCCAATGAAGAGAGAATAATTGAATCAATAGTTTGTTTCCACTACCACAGAGGAGGGTGGGACACAGAGGCTTGGTGGGAGGTATATGTTTTCCTCAGGGGAGGGATGGAGCAGATAGGTCTGAATACTGGGTCCTAATGGTGGGATATTAAGGGGATCTTTTTCTGGTTTTTATTTTCTCTTTGATTTAGGAGGAATGCACATCTGCTGAGATTTAAGGGGTTGAATGAAGGGTCAGAATTTTCATGAGTACAAAATATTTGAAATAGTCCCTTCAGAAAGTGGGACAGGCAGTATGTATAGTGGGTTTAGACCTGGGTCACTGGAGTTACAGGGATTTGGATTCTAATCCTGCAACACTGAGCTAGTAATAGAGCCAAGCTCAGCCTCCATGTCTTCCTCTCCACGTCTGGATGATAACAGCACATGCTTCATAGGCTTCTTGGGAGGATTAAATGAAGTGCTTCAATTTATTTCTGTCTTCACAGGGCCTGACTCTTAGAGAGTCTTGAACAAATTGTGCCCATGATCATTACTATATCTGAAGGAGACAAGAGAAAGACAGTGGTCATATTAATATCTCCCATTACTCCCTGCAAAGAAAAATCCCCAAAGAATTCAATACCAAGAAGAAGTTCTCCCATCAGAGTCTTGTTGGAAATGAAGGTCTACCTCACCTGATTAACATGTGAAGTTCCCCCTTCAAAAAGGAAGCTGGTTTAGATGCTAACAAGCGAAAACCAAATGACAAATGCCTACCATTGACATACCTTCCTTCTTTCCTAATGACGTGCTACAACTGAGATTAAGTGTAAAATTCTATGTAATACCCAAGCCAGAAATAACAAGCAATATTATATCTGCCAGTTCGCATAGCACAATCTGCTATTATTCAAACACTGACTAAAAAAAAACAAAAAAATGAAAGCCTCCCAAAAGGCTAAACTCATTAATTTTCCTTCAGATAAAAAAGATAAAATTTTAGTGACAGGCAATTTTAATTTTACTATTTTAATTTGTAAAATGTCGCCTGCTGAGAATTCTCATTTACTACAATGATAAATAATACAATACATGTTATGTAATAATTTTTATAATTGCAAGACTATTATCCCAACCTACTTTATTTTCACAAATACTTCTGGAAGAATGAGTTCATAAAGACTTCTGCTAAATGAGACATTGGAAAAGTAGGGAGATTAGAGGAGCAGTTTTTATGGATTGTTTAAAGTTCAGGGAAGTAGTCTGTACTGGGTTGAATAGTATCCTCTTAAAATTCCTGTCCATTCCAGAACCTCAGAATGTGATTTGTTTGGATATAGGGTCTTGCATATGCAATCAATTAAGATCAGGTCATACTGGTCATACTGGAGTAGGGTGGGTCCTAGATCCAATATGAATGTTGTCCTTAAAGAAAGAGGAGAAGAGACACAGAGACACAGAGGGAAGAAAGTCATGTGATGACAGAGGCAGAGCTTGGAGTGATGCAGCTACAAGCCAAGGATTGCCGTCCCACTAGAGACCCGCAGACAGATATGGGACAGATTCTCCTTCAGAGCTTCCAGTGGGAACTAAGCTGCTGACATCCTTTTTTGTTTTTTAATTTTTATTGGAGTATAGTTGATTTACAATGTTGTGTTAGTTTCAGGTGTACAGTTAGTTTCAGGTGTACAGTTATACATACACTCTTTTTTTTTTAGATTCTTTTCCCATCTAGGTCATTACAGAGTATTGAGTAGAGTTCCCTGTGCTATATAGCAGACTCTTATTAGTTATCTATAGTAGTGTGTATATGTCGATCCCAGTCTCCCAATTTATCCCTCCACTGCCTTCCCCCCCCCAGGTAACCATAACTTACTGACACCTTAATTTTGAACATCTAGCCTCCAAAACTCTGAGACAATAAATTGCTGTTGTTTAAGCCACCCAATGTGTGATAACATGCTATGGTGCCCCTAGCAAACTAATACAAAATTCTAAAAATTTTCAATAAATGTGAAGGAATTATAGACCACAGACAAGACCCCATTACACTTCCCTAATGTTTGTTGCTCTTTTGGTCTTTCCTCTCTCTCCATTGTGATTGGCTGAAAACTCAAAAAATAACAAAATAAATAAATACGTGCAAAAGCAAAACGATATTTGTTTCAGGACAGCATAGAAGGGACAGGTAGGGAGACTTGTTCTACAAGGGAAAAGAAGCTCATAGCAATGATAGAGAGAAAGACCCCTCAACAGATTATTCACATCTGAATTCTTAAAACACTACACAAAGCCTAAAATGTATTTTAGTGTTCAATAAATGGTTATTCAACACGTGAATAAATCAATGAATGATAATATGGTCAATCTGTGTGACAATAAGCAACGCATAAAGGAGGAGACAACAGTAGACAAAATTTGACCGAATATTGAGGATCACTCATTTCTGTCATTGAACGCATATTTGTTTGAGTTTCTGGCGTCTACTACACACCAGACATGGTTCCTTGTGCTTGGGATAAAGAAAGGGCAAAGTAAAGTCTTGCCCTCATGGAGTATACATTCTCATGATTTAGTAGGAGGGGCGTGGGGGAAAATCAGAGTTTGTGCCGTGCAGTATTTATAAGGATACAGTTGGGCTGGAGTGGCCAGGAATAAACAGGAGAATCAATTGGTTTAAAATATGTTTCATGCTCCCTTCCATGGAAAGAGCAAAGAAGGTCTAGTCTCTGAATGAAGACAACTAGAAAGTCCCTTTTTGCTTGCTTACGCCTGAAGAAAAATATGTGATCTGTCCCTTCCTGAGCAGAAAGGAGTGACCTTTCTCTGTGGGGTTTTGTACATGTTTGTAAAGGCACAAGTGGTATGGACACAAGCCTGCTCTGTTCAGTGGGGACAGCCACACAGGATACGGCTTTCCTCAATGCCAGGTGATTGTTGAACATGTACCTAAGGGATGCAGCTACACAATAGGGAAACCCCATAGAAATTCTGTAATGAAATTTACACACTGTGACCTCCCACTGAATCTGAAGAAAAGGTCTATTTGAGAAAATGCGTTTGTATATGATACATTTGTGTAAAAAACGATAGTCCTTTCAAATAGAAGTGCAGCTGTATCGTTACGATGGTGTTCAGCCTAAGATCAACTTAGAGTTGAGTTTCTAATCAGCTGCTTTGGGCGTATTAGCATTGCCTAACTAGTTCGTCAGAGGTGACCAGGAAACCAATTATGTTTCATGGTATGAACTACCATTACAGACTATTAAGTAATACTGAACAGTAGAGATCTTGTGAAAATTATTTTGAATGATAGATTCTATTTCAGTTTGGGGCAAAGGCTGAAATATAAGAAGTTAAATCAATTTTAATGAATTTTGACAGGCAAAGGAATTAACGTCCAAGCACAGAATTAATTCTGGAAATGATTCTCAAAGCTCTCTATTATTTTAAAATCCACGTGCCTATTTTAGGAATTAAAACTGTTCTGATGTTGCCAGGTATCTATCTCAAAATATGTTTTTCTGTCATATTTAATTTGTTATTAAAATATTTATTAATTAACCTTTTTTAAGAACAATATTTTCTCTTAAAACACCTCATGAATACATTTTAAAGATGTTTATAGTTTGATTTTTATATTTACACATTATTTTTATATGAAATTTAAAAAATTATTTTTATATTCATATGAGTAAAATTATTTTTATAACCACAATATTTTAAGTATGTAACTCGGAAGTAAATCACTTATCTATCTGGACTGGAGGAAGTATAACTTAGGAAAACAGGAGAAATTATAGCTGGTGAGACTACACTCAAACTAGGGTATCTCAGTTTTGATGCATGACTATGTCTTTGGAGGAATAAGCAGTACAAAGACTGACCCTCCGGATCCCAGGTCTGGGAGGAGTGTGGTTTTAGGTCCCATCGGTTGGAGGTCAGAGCTTTTGATGTAAATGTCTGCTTTATACCAAATGGGCCTGACTTCCCAGAGTGAAGGCCTGAGATTAGGAGGAGAATTGGAGAAGGGAGATGGCAGAAAGGAAGGTCTGCATAGTTCTTCAGCTGAACCTGGGAATATGGACACGTTTCATCCAAACATTGCTGCTGGCTTCTCAGAAGAATTTATAGAGAACATCCTAAGCAGATTCGGATGTACTGCCATGAGCCGTTGGCAGTTTGGGAATGTCGGAGCCATGCAGGGAGATAGGGCATCGGGCACCAATTGATCTGCAGGCACCTGGCGATTCTGAGATGGTGATGACTGAAGTGGTGTCAAGGCTCAAAGGACTTTGGTCCCCCCCAGATAGTGTAGCCGAATAAAGTGAGCTGAGAAGAAGGAAATTGGGACTGTATCTGGCCAAAGAGTTCATTCTCCGTCCATAGCCATTCGCCAGACTTAGAGAAAAAGAAAAGCCTCTTTTTATATACCCACTTCCTTTTTCACACCCACATCATAAATCACCCAGAGAGAATTGGGCCTGTTGACCTCCCCCTGGTTTTTTTCTTGATACCTTATATGTAACTTAAAACTTTAAAAAAGACCTGTGTGATTCAGGACAGGTGAATGTTTCAGTGTGAGAAGGCATCATTTTCACTTTCTGTAAAAATACCACTGGATGGAAAAAAAATAGATGTATATGTATGTATAACTGAATCAGTTTGCTGTACACCTGAAACTAACACAACATTGTAAATCAGCTATACTTCAGTAAGAAGAAAACACTGCATGAAAATGATTATGAATATTAAAAAGATATTACTTACTATGGGAATCATGAAGCAAGCTGATTATTGTATTTTCAGAGCTCTAAATGTGATCTATTTGAAAATTCAGAACGTAGACATTTGGAAATGTCTTTATCCTTTCAGTATTTAAAGTTGAGAAAGAAAATAAAAAGTGAGAAATTCCAGTGCCTGGATATTCCCAGGCTAATTTCTAGACAAGTGAGTTTTGATAAGTTCAAGTTTCAGATAAGAACATTTTTTTTTTCTTCTCTTTTTTTCTCTAAATGGTGAGTAAAAATGTCCCTGGGAGGGCTGGAAACAATTAGTAGTAGATTGTATTAATGTGGAGAATTATTGAGATAAAGTTTTAGTAAATTGGCATAAGGATGAGAACCTCCAAATAAAGAAAAGTGTATGTATATATGTTTGTGTGTTTCCCAAAGATTAGTGCAGAGTTGTTAGTTTTTCTTTATGGGAGATACATATAAATGTGAATAATTGAAGATATTTTACAGACACTTTTCCACCAAGACTCTGTAAGTGGATATTCCAATAAAAACAAAACGGATATCCTATCTTCTGCCTTAAACATAATACAGAGTATCTACAGATTTAACCTTTTTTAAAAATGAAAAATGTTTGCATTTCAGAATGTCTTAAAGGTTCATGAAATAATATTTTTCAGCTTAAATTACCCAGATAATTTCTAAATCAATTCTTCCCTTTACTTTGCTTTTATAAATCCTGCTTTTTGATTAGTATAATTTAGCCGTTGATAAATCTGAAACACTTTAACCTCCCTGCATTAGAGCGTGCCATGGAATGAAAATTTACATTTTAGTTCTCAAATGTACCAAACACAGTTTCTGTCTCTTTTCTAACTTGGTTGGGAGGACCACATAGGACATAAGTCTTTGACAAGGGGACCATTTTAGCACCAACATTACAAAAGCTCTTCTGTTCATAAGGGAAATATCTTCCCCTGAATTAAATTTAACCTCTTTAGTACCTCCATTTAGCCACCTGATAAATCCACTTGAGCTATCTTTGGGGGAGAGAGAGGTACATGGGAACAATAACACTTCCTTTTTGAACAGTTTAATAAAGCTTTGTGTGATTTCAAGATGAAAGATAATGTGTAATGCTGATAGCGCCCTCCAAAGCTCTGCATTCATGGATCCAATTACTTTTTTTGTCATGGTAAAAGCCGCAGTGGATATATTAAATGGGAGTGTGGCTTAAGAAATAAGGCCCAGGAGTCTGGGTATCTGGTTTCTGAGGTTGACTTAACTTCTGCTTTCTTATCTAACGGTGGGTAGGCAGCTTAACTTTTTTGACTCAGTGTCTCCTTCCATAAAATGCCTAGCAAATATCTAAGAAATGCTTTTAAAATGACAGTGCAAATTGCCATTTAGACTCACACTGGAATTGTCCAGAAAAAAATGAGGTGAGTGTTAGCAAAGGGAAATACTATCTTCTGCTTAATTGTAGATTTATCATAACTTTTAAAAGTCACGAGATTTCTAGAAGAGGAATGACATTTTCAAAGCCTTAAAGACACTTGTAAAAGAATGCTCTTTCAACTCTTCTTTATTTCTCATGAAAGGTTTGACTCTGGCATTTCTCCAACTTCCTCTCCTCCCCACCTCCCCATTGCAAGTTGAAGAGAGTCATTACAATGTTAACTTTTCCAATTCGGCAATATTTTCTTGGGGCTGATTCTTTCGTATAATTTTTTTAAATGGATGCATGTCAGATTTCATGACATTATATTTGTATATGCGGTTACCGACTTTAGATATTCAATTCTAAAACCCTCAAATTGATTCATGTAACTATGAAATAATTGATTATAAATTTGTAGAAGAAGTATCTAATTGTATTTTATAAAATCTGAGTGGATAGAACATTGTCACGTATTGATTAATGTCTCACCCATTGTCCTGAGACCATCTTGAGAGATGAAAGGTGGTCTGTAAGACAACATTTCTGCACTGTTAAAAGATAAACTGAGACATATTACACATTTTCAGTGTTTATTTGGGCAAATTAATTCCAATCGGGGAGCACCAAACAGGAAGTGGTTAGGAGCATTCCACCTATGGGAGCTGAGGTAGAGACTTTTAGAGAGAACAGGTGGAAGCAAAGCAAGGAAATTATTTAAATTGTCTGTAGCACAAGGAGTTGCCTTATTTAGGAAAACCTAGCTGGCTGTTTGTGATTGATTGTCCTTAGGTTTTTATTTCTTAACTTGGAGTCATTTACAGGTTTAGGTTTGGTTTTCTTTATGGAACTCCTAAGACATTAAATCCACCTTTGTCTAGTGGACTGATTGTTTAATTAATTTAACAGTAAAAGTGACCATGCCCTTAAAAATATGCATGCTGAATATATGTTTTACTAGCAGTAAGCAGTGTTCTGAGTATACATTTTTTACAAGATGTCTAGACAACTAAAACAAGTTCTTTCTATGTGATGCCTGTGAGTGTGTGGTTTAAGTATTTTTGGAAAGACTATTGTGAATCATCACATAGACTGTTGTCTCAATGAATCAAAGGTACAGATGTTAAGTATTTTGCAACAACAAATTTATTCAGTATTTCTAAATTCTTTTCATTATTTCTAGTGAATTAAATAAGTTACCATGAAATATTTAATACAGGCAAATTAAATATAAATATTTTAAAATTAGACCCTCTGTTCTAGAATTGAGAATTGTGACTTGGACTCTTCTTGTCAAGTAAATTTCTAGCATATGAATGATTTTCACAGGATTGTATCTACAATGTGTTCTTGCCTAATTCCTTGTTCCAGAGGAAATTCTGATAAGAAAGTTGGAGAAATTAGCTTCATTTTGGAGACATGAGAATTTATTTAATTCATTTTCCTGTAGTGCAAAGATTAGGTAGCTCTGATTAGAACTCTAGACTGAGAATGAGGAAAAATAGTCTCTTACAGAACTCATCTTAATTTAACTTTGCTTCAGACCAATAAACTATAGCCTCACTCCTTTGTAGACAGATTATAGCTCATCAGTATGACTAAAAAATCACTGTGGAATTGCTCTGTAATAGTTCTGTCACTGTCCCTATAAATATAATTTCACTGAGTGACTCTTCCATTTTCTAGCTGCTCAGCTATACTTTACTGTGGCAAACTAAAGGGCCTCAGGAATATTGTAAATGACAAATTAAAATAGCCACAGATAAAACATGAAATGTCAACACTATATTATCAGTAGTTAAAAGAAGAAAAACAAAAGTGGATCACTGAATTTCTGAACTGTTTTTAAAAATCTTATTTTGCCATTGATTCTAGCTTACTCTCTTTTTTATACAAGTCTAGAAAGATAAAATGAAATTATTTGAACTTTGCTTATAATCTACTATGACTAACTTATAGAAAATTTTTTAAAAAATGTAGGCAAAAAACAACCCCTATTGCCCAAATAAGAAATTATTAAAAAGCAGCCACAAGGGAGAAGGGAAAGATAGAATCAGATATTGCAGCTGGGCAGAGTTTGATTATAAGGTAGTCAAATTGTTGAAAAGAATCTGAAAAAAATGTTTTAAGTATTTTCTACTAAAACAAACAAAAAAAGGACTAGAGTAGGCAGTCTGAAATTCATACTTTTCCTTTTTCATATTACCATTATGATACTTGTTTTCTACTTATTTTCCTCTTTCTCTATCGCTTTGTTGCTCTCAGAGTGTAACCCAGCATTAAAATCACCCAGGGTGCTTGATAAAGATGATTATTTTATAGACCATCCAAATTTACTGCTGGTATAGGGCCTGGCAATCTGCAAATTTGACAAAGTTTCCAAGTAGTTCTTCAAAGGAATAAAATTTAATAACAACGATTAGAAAGAGTCTGTGTGATGAGAAACTATGAAGAAATCAATGAATACCTTCTTTTTAAAATTCAGACTCTTTTTTTGTTTGTTTTGTTTTGTTTTTTTAAGAGCAGTTTTAGGCTCTCAGCAAAATCAAAGGGAAGGTAGAGAGATTTCCCATGTATCTTCTGCTACCATGAATATATGTCTTCTCCCATTATCAACATAACACACCAGAATGGTACATTATTGTTACCAAGGATGAACCTACATAGACACATCAAAATCACACTAAGTGCATAGTTTATTTTAAAGTTCAGTCTTGGTGATATACATTTTATGGGTTTGGACAAGTGTATAATGCCGTGTATCCATCATTATACTAGCATGCTAGCCTACATTATACTAGCATAGGAGAATATCTTCACTCTCCTGAAACTGCTCTGTGCTCTACCTGTTTGTCTCTCCTTGTTCCCAACCTCTGACAACCACTAATCTTTTTATTACCTACATAGTTTTGCCTTCTCCAGAATGTCACCTAGTTGGAATCATACAGCGTGTAAGTCTTTTCAGATTGGCTTCTTTTACTTAGTAATGTACATTGAAGGTGCATCCATACCTTTTCATGGTTTGATAGTCTTTTTTTTTTAAGCGCTGAATAATATTCCATTTTCTGGATATACCGATTTATTCATTCTTTCACCTATTGATGGACATCTTGGTTGCTTCCAAGTTTTTGCAATTATGAATAAAGCTGCTATAAAGACCCACGTGCAGGTTTTTGTGTGGACATAAGTTTTCACCTCCTTTGGGTAAATACCGAGAAGCACGGTTGGTAGATCGTATGGTAAGAGTGTGTTTAATTTCATGAGAAACGGACAAATTGTCCTTCAAAGTGGCTGCCCTGCTTTGTAATCCCACTAGGAATGAATAAGAGTTTCTGTTGCTCTGCGTCTTCACCGGCATTTGTTGTCAGTGCTCCAGATATTTGCCATCCTGATGGGTGTGTAGTGGTAGCTCATAGTTTCCATTTGCATTTCCCTGATGTGGAGCACCTTTCATATGCTCATTTGACATCTGTATCTCTTCTTTGTTGAGGTGTCTGGGTCTCTGGCCTCCTTTTTTAATTAGGTCTTTGCTTTCTTACTGTTGAGTTTTAGAACTTCTGGGTAATAGTCCTTTAACAGACAGGTAGGTCTTTTAGAAATATTCTCTCCTAACCTGTACCTTGTTTTCTCATTTTCTTGACATTTTCTTTTGGAGAGCAGACATTTTTAATTTTAATTAAATCCAGCTTATCAATTCTTTCTTTCATGGATTGTGTCGTTGGTGGTGTATCTAAAAAAAAAAAAAAAAAAAAAACACCATACTCAAGGCCATATGGGTTTTCTCCTGTGTTATCTTCTAGTAGTTTTAAAATGTTGTGTTTTACATTTAGGTGTGTGATCTCTTTTTAGTTAATTTTTGTAAAGGATGTAAGGTTTGCATCTAGATTCATTTTCTTGCATATAGATGTCCAGTTATTCCAACACCATTTAGACTCTTCTCCATTGTGTTGCCTTTGCTCCTTTGTCAGCTATCAGCTGACTACATACATGGGTATATTCCTGGGCTCTGTAGTCTCTTCCATTCCTTATTTGTCTATTCTTTCATCAGTAACACCCCGTGTTGATTATTGTAGCTTTATAATGTCTTGATGTTGGGTGTTATCAGTCCTCCAACTTTGTTCTCCTCCTTCAGTATTTTGTTGGCTCTTCTGGGTCTTTTTCCTCTCCATATAAACTATAGAATCAATTTTTCAATATCTGTAAAATAACTTACTGGGTTTTGATTGGGATTGCATTGAATCTATAGACCAAGGTGGGAGAACTGACATCTCAACAATATTGAGTCTTCCTACCCATGATTATGGGCTACCTCTCCATTTATTTTTTCTTTGATTTTATTCATCATAGTTTTGTAAATACTTACTTTAAACAGAGTTTTAAAAAAATAGAGAAATAAAGAACTTTTGAGCTAGAAGGTAATTAAAAATTGAGTTTATTCTGATTTTAAAAACATCCGGAGAGGTTGTTTTCATAAAGTCCACCATAAGCAGTTAGTTTTCTTATGCTTCAAAGTTTAAAATGAAGTAGATTTATTCTCTGCACAGGGCTGGTGTGAAGAGTAAGTGACTCAAGTACATAATCATCTCTATAAATATTTCCGTGGCATTTGAAAATAAATGTCTGGATGACCTTCCTTCCTTCCTTCCCCCCTCCCTCCCTCCCTCCCACCCTCCCTTCCTCCCTCCCTTCCTTCCTTCCATCCGTCCTTCTTCATTAATACTCCTTTCCTGCAACACTACTTAAAATGACAAATATGGATATTAGCTATATGGTCTTTTAACATACATGCCATTTTAGTGATTATGCAGAAATTATAGGAATTCTCTAGTTTACCTAATTTTGCAGAAGTTTTTGGTTAGAATAAAATTTCTACAAATAAAGACCTTAATCAATGCAGTGTGTTGCTTGAAATCCCCTTTTTGGAGGGGATCTTTGGTAATTTGGGTATAAATAATTCCTTTAATTTTGACGCATAAAGGAAATGAGGTGTGATGTTGTATGTAGGTACGAGTAAAAAAAAATTTGAAATGGACTGAAAAGCTTAGTTAATGACCTGTGCAGCACAGTCCTCCAAGATGTCTCTGCCTTTCACAGTTTCTGAGCTACCTTATAACTTTGCAAATCATAAGAACATAATATTAATGCAAATAAGTTTCTTTAAAAATTGGCAAGTTATTGCGTCCAGTGAAATGCTATTGATTACTGCCCTGTGAATAGACCTGTTTTACCTAAAATGTAACTTTAAATTTCCCTTTGAAATGGTTGTAACATCTTATCATTTGTCCGGTTAATTAATGATTTAAGCAAATTGTTTGCTATGTGTTCATTTTACATCTGTATGAATTTACGATTAAACGTTTTTAATACATTATCGTTTATCATTAATGTACCTTCTAGACAAGAAGCACTCCCTTCTTTACTTTCTAGTAAGTGGCAAAAACTTATTTGAAATTCTGCCCCATTGGGCTGTCTTTCATAATAAAGCATGAACGCTTCCTAGAAGTCTGCTTGAAAATACCCTATCAAATCTGTTCTGATATCCTTGTTGCCCTAGGACTGGCACCTACTTCCAACTCTATACCATGTTTTCCAGACTAATATCCTTCACCTCGGTAAATACGAAGTCCACTTGCCACACATCTGATAGGGCCACTCTTCCTCTCGACGCATTTGCTCTAATTCACTTATCAAACAGTAATTTTATAGTAGGAGGGGTTCTGGTTGGTTTTGCATGTTTGTACTGCTTTCTTATCTTCATATAGGTAGTATTTCTTAACAAATTCTGCTTTAACAAGTCTAGCCTTTATAATTCACAAACATCTAATAAATCATATAGTCAATATTAATGAATGTGCCATTTGGTATTTTGTTGGTTGATTTAGAAATGAGAACAATAAGAAGGCATGAAATTAAAAGCATCTTTTATTTATTAGTCATGGTGATTTAAAAAAAAGGAAGGAAACTGAGATGAATTACCAGAATTCCAGGATTTCCAACGGTTGGAATTTATTATAAAAGCAAATAATAAGAGATCATCCAAGAAATAGAAAACTTAAAAAATAATTTTCGATCTGAGATAAAAGGGACATGGAGAGATTTTCTTTGCATTCATCAGAAACTGGGAAAACACAACTGTCAGAAGATTAAATGTTAACTCCTGAGTGTTTAGAAGTAGGATGAAGATAAATTAGGTAGTGACAGAAAATTTTCCTCAACTGGTTCCCCTGTACATCACAAAAAACAGCTTGATCTTTCTTTTTTTTTTTTTTTTACAAATTTAGGGCTTTCTTTTTTGAAAGCTATCACAGAGAAAGAAGGAATGTTACCTCAAAGTCAATTTGAATCTACTTTATTTTTGAGTAGTGAAACCATAATTGGAAAGTAATTCATAACCTTGAGTTTGTAAAATCTGTTACTTTTCACTTACTGTCAGCATTAGAACATAAGGCCCTAATAAAATAGTCAAGGAATGAGTTTTGCTGCAGGGAGTTTGTAAGATAAAGTAGAGAATCAGGGCCAGGGCACACAGCAGGGTGCACCTAGGAAGTTAAGACTGGGTGAGTGATAAGAGAACTTCAGAGACAACTCTGCCCTTCAGGATTTTGGCTTCAGGATTCTGTCTAGCACTAACATTATTGAACTATACGGCATAGTTCTTAAATATGTAACAAAGGATGATAAATCTCTCCTACCTGTAGAAAATTGAGATGCTTTACCTACTTCTTTCTATAGGTACTGAAGTGTATTGACTTTGGTGAATTCCCTAATTTTACACTTGTTTTTTAAAGTGAGGCTTGATCGGATGAAAATATACATTTGGAAAAAAATTCCTTCGTTATCCCAACATTCTTTATTCATGAATTGGTGTAGTGATGGAGATTAGCATGAAAGAGGTATTTATTCCAAGATCTCGCTTCCTTTCATGTCTGGCTTCACTCTGTTTATTCACAATTATTTTCATAATATTTTATTGTGATGCCATAAACTAGGGACAAGCCTCTGGAGGGAATAGTGTTCCAAGGCATGGCCGTCATTAGAAGACAATAAGCTTGTTTTCATTCCAACACTCTTAGCTTTGCTAAAGGCTAAGTGGAAGAAATTAACATACTGCATGCCTTACAAAGGAAATTGTGTCTAATTATTTTGCTCCTCAAATTATCCCGTGAGGCATTGATTGGACTATAAATATGTTTTATTTCAGTTACCCTCAGCTAACATTTATAATTTTTTATGATTGTTAAAGATAGTCTATTAATTGAAATAAGATTATTCTACTAAATAAAAGTAAATAAAATCACTTGGGGAGCCAGGATATTTGAGTAACCATTCATTTCTGGTCAGAAATTAAAAGTAGGATGAGCAGGGGCTTCCCTGGTGGCGCAGTGGTTGGGGGTCCGCCTGCCGATGCAGGGGACGCGGGTTCGTGCCCTGGTCCGGGAGGATCCCACATGCCGCAGAGCGGCTGGGCCCGTGGGCCATGGCCGCTGGGCCTGTGCGTCCGGAGCCTGTGCGCCGCAACGGGAGAGGCCACAACAGTGAGTAGGCCCGCGTACCGCAAAAAACAAACAACAACAAAAAAAACCCAATGATGCACGGGGGCTTCCCTGGAGGTGCAGTGGTTGAGAGCCCGCCTGCCAGTGCAGGGGACGCGGGTTCGTGCCCCCGTCCGGGAGGATCCCACATGCCACCGAGCGGCTGGGCCCGTGGGCCATGGCCGCTGGGCCTGCGCGTCCGGAGCCTGTGCTCCGCAGTGGGAGAGGCCACAACAGTGAGAGGCCCGCGTACTGCAAAAAAAAAAAAAAAAAAGTAGGATGAGCCAACTATCAAAGCAACATTGAAAACGTAGCCATCTAATATTGATTGTCTGCACCTTTCAGAAAAATAAAATTCAATTTAGAAAAATCTTAAGGAAATCTGTGTGCTGATTATGCTATCACAGGCTGTGGTAGGGCAGAGTAATAGCCCCCCAAAGATGGCAGGTCTGAGTCTCTGTAACCTGTGGGTATATTACCTCCTACAACATAAGGGGTTTTGCCCGTGTGATTAATGCTAAGGGCCTTGAGGCGGGAAGAGTAGGCCGGTTTACCCAGGTGAGGCCAATCTAATCACAGGCGTCTTTACAAGCAGAGAACTCTTCTCACCTGTGGTAAGAGAGGCAAGATGGCGGGAGGGTGGTGAGAGATTCAACGTGGTTGACGTTCAGGTTGGAGGAAGGGGCTGGGAGCCAAGGGGAGCAGGCAGCCCTAAGAAGCTGAGAAAGTAAGTGAACAAATTCCCTCCAAGAGCCTCCAGGAGGAACAAGCCCTGCCGACACCTTCATTTTAGTCGGTAAGCCCTGTGTCGAAATTCTGATGTGTAGCACTGTTACATAATGAATATGTGGGGGTTTTTAACCGTTAAATTTATGATAGTTTGCCCTGGCAGTGATAGAAAATTAACACAAGGCCTTATCTTGGCATATAATGTTTTAAGTTAACTGTGAGAGTTTAGAAAAGCTCTATGAAGCAGCTATAGTTAACTCGTATCTTTTGAAAAAATTATAACTAACTTTCCAGGGAGTTAACCAAATTAAACTTTGACAGATAATTAAATGAGGAACTATAGACCTAGGATTGGGTTTGTGCATGAAGGTATTTACCAGGTCCTCTTTTCGAGATTTTCGTGTGAAAGCAAAATCGCTATCTTAAGTTGCTTAAAGTCTCTGCTTTTAAGGACTCAGGTGATTAGTTTGGCCCTGCCTGGATAATCCAGGTTACTCTCCCCACCTCAAGGTTCTTAACAACAGTCACACCTGCAAAATCCCTTTTGCTACGTAAGGTAATATTTCACAAATGGAGCGTGAGACTGAGTGAAAGGATTTAATTTTTGGCTTTTCATGGAGAGATATTTGTTTATAAACTTTGAAAAAGCTTCTATATCTTTCACAAGGTGCATTTCCTGAATTATAAGTGTTGAATGGTTATTAACACTCCAGCAACCAAAAGTTATATTTTAATTAGAAAAATTGGAGTCTATATCTTGCAAATTAATTGAAGTCGCTCTACTCTTGTAAATGTCAGAAGTATTATACAGTTTTACCACAGTTTAATTTCTTCAAGAATCTAAATATAAAGATTAAAAGTAACACAGCAAGGGAGTTTAAAGAGGTTTTAGATTTTCCCAGAAGACTATGGCTTTGGAAATCTATGAAATACTTTACCCAATTTACATTTGAATTAAAAGTTAAAGAAAATACTTGTAATGTGCAGATTACTTGATGTCCTGCGAAAGGGAATAAAAATAGAAAACATTAATCGCATAAGTAATATGTATCAGGTATGTCCCATGTAATATTTCTAAACTTCTTAACAAATCCAGCCAGGTAAGTATTACATTTCCTACTTTTACAGATGAGAATATTGAGGTTCACATTTAGTTATAACTGGTGCAATCATATGGAGTTGGTAAATGACAGGAGAATTCGCTGCAGGTTCTACTGACTCCCAGACTTTCGCTTTTAAAAAGTCTCTAACCTAGTGCCTCTCCCTTTTAACTGAAAAATAAGCACAAAGATAACCCCCATGTCTACACGGTTCCTAACAAATCCCTGTGAACAATTAGTACAGGCAGGCAGAGTGGGAGTTTATACACTGGAACTCTGACTGCCTGCTGTGGATTAAAGAGGGTCACATACTCTTTGATGCTCCTCCCAGGGAGAGTTGAGGGGCTAGGTTTCCTCCCCTTGATCATGGGTGATCCTTGGGCAGGTTCTGTGTTGATTAATGGAATATGGCAGAAGTGAGGCTACGTCAGATACTGGGCCTAGGCTACCAGCTCTGACAGCTTCTACACCTTGTCTCCTGGGACACTGGCTCTGGAGCCCTGAGCTCCAGTGGGAGATGTCTGATTACACTGCGCCGCCATGCTGGGAGGAACCCCAAGCTAACTTCATAAAGATGTGCAAGGGAGAGAGGAGGGAAGAAGCCCAGCAGCCATGCAGTTTTCCAGGCATTTGTGTCCTCCTTGCTAAGTCGCAGACTGTGAACAGAAACGAACCTTCCCTGTTACACCTCGTCCAGATTCCTGACCCTCAGAATCATGAAATATAATAATTACCATTAACT
Organism: Aethalodelphis obliquidens; assembly: GCF_003676395.1. Lineage (NCBI taxonomy): Eukaryota > Metazoa > Chordata > Mammalia > Artiodactyla > Delphinidae > Aethalodelphis > Aethalodelphis obliquidens. Next base: position 6,223,114 of record NW_020837959.1, read on the forward strand.
TTAAGCCACCTGATTTGGGCACAGTTTGTTATGCAGCAAAAGGTAATCAGAATACTGACTACGTAATAGTTGATAATTGTGCCCAATGTCAATATGTAATAATCACACACACATTACGTAATTCACTCTACTTTCTGGTTTTCTAGTAAATTTTAAGAAAAGGAAATGTTGTCCATGGCTTCATCTTCTACTCTTCATTCAAACTGATACTCATTCAAATGTCAATGTTCTTATTACTTGGAATCTATTGAGCCAAACATTGGTCACTAAGGAATCGTCAGGCAATTAATTGTTTTCATTTTCATCCCAATGACTTGGCAGTTGCAGACACACATTTTAGGATGAATTTAGGCATACCAGCTGTCAGCTTGGTGAAAATAATGTAGTGTTTGATATATCCAAAATCCTTCCTGAATTGGGAAACTGACTCGAGATTGGTATTGCTGTGGTTAATCCCTTTGTAAATGGTAAAATATTAAATGAGTATTAGCCATTTTCAATTAAAGCTTTTTGGTTATTTTATTGAGTCCCTACATGTAGACATTCAAGACTGCAGTGATGTGTCTGGTCCAGGTTTCTAGATTTTTAAAGTGGTAGCTTGCCATACCTGATGCCAATTTTTAGGACATAAATCTGTGAGAAATAAGGAAAACTCAGGAATGATTAAGCCTACAGAATTTGTAAGCAGGGGAGGTTGTTTGCAGAGTGGACAAGTTTATATTGTTCACAACTTAGAATTTAGTAGGAACTTCCGACATAGCAGGGACACATTTATGCAGGATTCCAGAAAAGTCTTTGTTGAGAAGGAGCTAGTCACACAAAGCAGCAGTGATTCATTTGCTCCATAAATATATATATTTAGCCCCTGTTATTAGCCAGCTATTGTATGGATACTAGATTACCAGAGGGGTGTTTTTTAACACCACTAAAACACCATAAATTGTGTTAGAAATTCAGGACATAGGTCCATTCCCAGTATACTGAATTGAAATCTCATGCATGTGGTCCAGAGATTAGCTTAAAAATCACCAGAAGTAATTTTTGGGCGTAGCCAGAATGACAGAAAAGACGCCTGAATGCTCTCTTGAACTTGACTTACTAGAAAATGAGAGACAATTAAAAGGAAGTAAATATTATAAGGTTGTATTGGCTTTGAAATGAATAAGGGATTGGAGAGAACAGAAAGTGAATTACAAAAGACAATTAAGAAACTCATTAATTTATACGAAAAGTTATAGAGGACCAAACTCGAGAAATCAGAAAAAAATAGTGGAATTTTTTCCACTGTGAAATTAGAAAAAATAAAAATAAACAAAAAGACTTAAGAGCCAGGAATAAAAGAGTCAACAGTAACCCTGAGATTTTCGATTTCATGTCTGATATGAAGATGATGATGTTTTGAAATATAACCAAACCATAAATATTAGGAGAAGGAGGTTGGATTTGTTTTCAGACATTGTAAATTTGTAATTCTTGTTGTAGTTGCATACTTTTCCTTTTTCCAAAGTTCTGAGGCAAGCAAAAATAATAAAGAAAACATGATTTCATGACAGAGACTAAGCTAGAAAAAACTTCTCATGTCCAACATTATTTTAAGCCTCCCATTTTATTCAAAATACATATGCTATAAATTGGAATTTCCAAATTAGATCCACCTTCTTATTACAGATAAAGATGAAAAGGAAACCAGGCTTTGTCTTTTTCAGAATCATTTTTAGAACTTGCATGATGAGGAATATTCTTCCAAAACAAAGTCATTTAACATCAAATTCCAATTAAAAAGTAAACTGGACTAAATGTATTCGTGTATTAGCTTGACCTAAGTCTGGGAACTGGGCCAAACTTTTCAAATCATAGTATCGTTATTTACCAAAAAAAAAGGAAATGTTAACTAACATTATTAAATAAAAGCACATATACACACACATAACAGGAACCAAAATAAATGCTTATGTTAATGAATGTTGAATATGTGTATATATATACACAGTGAAGATAAAATAGACTCTTGAACAGTGCTGGAAATAGTAGCAATGCCAGGGGAAAATTTATACAGTCTCCTTGGCTGTAGGGTACACATTTATAGTGTTATACAAATATACAAAAGAGTCACTTCCACAGTTGCCTAAAACAAAATTGAAATCTAACATTTTGCATTTAAAGTTCTTTCCATGTCTCCATTTCTTGATGAATGGCAGTTCATGAAACTTAGGTGTCTGCAAAAATAAATCTAGTATAAATGATACCTTGGTCTGTGAAATACAAACTTCTTGTGTTTATTTAAAGAAAAAAATTACATCTGTTCATAAAGTTGTTTTTTTTCCATAATCCCACTTTTATATTTTAATGGATATTAAATAAATGAAATTCCTCCTTTCCTTCTCTTCTGCCTCTTTAGCCCCCAGCTCTGTAGACATCATCAAGAGATCATTTTACATCCTTTTAGACTTCATTCTTTTTAAAAGTTTTTAATTGAAATATAGTTGATTTACAATGTGTTAGTTTCAGGGGTATAGCACAGTGATTCAGGTATATATATATATATATATTTTTTTTTTTCTTCAGATTCTTTTCCCTTATAGGTTATTACAAAATTTTGAGTATAGTTCCCTGTGCTGTACAGTAGGTCCTTGTTCTTTATCTGTTTTATATATAGTAGTGTGTATGTGTTAATCCCAAACGCTATGCTTATTAGGAATATACATTTTTGTTGTTTTTCCCCAAATAAAAATGATTTTGCAATGTGCTTTTTTGTTTTACTTACAATGAATATTTTTCCAGGTCAGTGCATATGAATCTATAACTTTCTTTTTAATTGCTCTATGAATTTCCTTTAAGATATATTCTATAATTGATTTAACCACTTTTATATTAATTGAGAGTTCTCCCCCAATTTTTGGCTAGTAAACTACACTTCAATGAGCATCCCTGGACATATCTTTTTGTTTGTAAATAAGCTAGTATTTCTGTAGGACAGACCCCTTGAAGTAAAATTTCTAGTGAAATTCCTGGGTCAAAGGTCATGCATATTTTAATTGTGGTAGGTAATGTCAATTTGACTTTAAAAAAAGCTATATTCACTGCCATCAATACCATTGTGAGAGTGCCCATTTTCCCTCACAAAAGGTGCATGTTATCAGTCTCCTGAAATGTTGCCAAGCAAGTGGGTGAATAAGATACCTTGTTACTGTTTAACAGAAAGTTGATATTTTGTGTTCATCATGGACCCTGTTTTAAGTCCTGTTTTATTTGCTACATTCCATTTGGTCCAGGGCAGATATTTTCATTTTGCTTGGATTCAACAGTAAGGCAAATTATACTTTGTGCTTAACAGAGTTTTCCTAATCAGACTAGACCTTCCGGCCACCTATCTAGACAAATATCCTACTTTTCTATCTGAAATATTTGATCTCTCTTGCCCTGTCATAGGGTTTTGTGTGTGTGTGAGATGATCACCTCTGTGTGGGCTCCTGATTTTCCTAGTGACTTTGAAGCATAGTAACTTGGCTGAAATGTTGATGAGCCCAGACATGAAGGAGGTGATGATGACAGAAAAGGATAATTGAGAAGTACTGCCCTGGGGAAGAAATAGTTTGTGTCTGGGAGAGAAGAAGGGCTTGACCACTCTTTCTCAAATGACATTTCTTTTTGAAAGACAGTGTTAAGAGTGTGCAATTCCAGAGACAACGAGGTGGTTGCAGAAATATCTACTACAGCATGCTTCAACTTGTTTTCTTTAAAGGTTAAAAAAATAGAAAAATGTGCATCTCTTGAAGAGATTTCCAAACCATCATTGTGAACAGTAATCCAATAGTTCAGTTTAAAAATTAAGAGGATTTTAAATAAGAAGGAATTATGTCAGGCAGAAAGCAAACATAAATGCCAGCAGTCAAAAAAACCTGTGAAAAAATATGATTAAAACTGAAATTTTTAAAATATGTTTAACTGTAGTTCTTGACTTTTAAAGTCCACAGACATTTTCCCTTGAGAAAAGAATAAGAAACATTAAAATGTTGAAGAAGGGCATAAGGACACTTCAGAAAGAAACAAATTAAGAGAATATTAATATTGTGTTGCCAACTCCAAAGCCAAACAGAAAACACTTCTCAACATGATTGGAAGTTAGTTTGAGGGAGAAGAAAACAATAATAACAATATAATAATAATAATAATTTTTATAATTTCTATTTTGGGGCCACTGTTATTTGTCAATCAGCTAATACATGATAGTAGATTCACTCTTATTTATTATAAAAGAGAGTTTGTATCCTTTCATTTTAGGGAAAGGTTTTAACAAAATTGTCTTATTGTACATTGTAAATGCTTCAAGAGCAATTCAAGCCATGCTTCATTGAAAAAACTCAGGACCCTTTAAGTTCTACCTGTCCATTCCTTAGAGGCCCTGTCAGCTTGGTCTCTGCTCAGAATCTGTGCTTATCCTAAAGTTGAGAAATATTTTAAAAAACAAATTCAATATTACTAATTCAAATATTATCTGTCTCTGAAAGTAACGAATGGTATATATTGTGTTAAATGCTTGTCTATTCTTAGGGGAAGTCTCTCGCTGTGCAGATGAGGTACTTACTTTGTAGTGATATATATATGTATATATGTATATATAGATAGATTTACTCTTTCCTTTCAATGACTGTATAGTATTTCCATGTGTAAATTACTCTCAGTGGTTATTTAATGTTTACATTTTTCCCCCAAGACAAGGAATGCCTTAATGAGCATTAGCCATATTTCTATTTATTGGTCCATGTATCAATCTACCATATTCTCTACCCACAGATATATTACATACTCCTGCAAGATGAGTCTTTAAAATTAGGTTGCTGAGTCATACTCCATATTAAAAACATAGGATAGCATTTCCAAATGCTATGCAAATACTATGAAAATCATTTGCATCAATTTATATTCTCATTACTTCTTTATACAACTATTGCCTCATAAACTCAATGGCACTCAACAAAATAATTTTTATTTTTTAACTTAATTTTTGTCAAAAATAGCACCTTAGCGTCTTTTTTAATGTTGGCATTCCTAGTATGTTTTGTGGTATATAGTTAGTACTTAAACAATATTCGTTGCATGAAAAAATAGACTTTGGCTATTTTGGAGGGTTTTTTTAACAAGAAAAAACATACTGATAAAAGAAACATTTGAACATTTTGTGCAGTATGAACAGACATATTAATGGAGGTTTTTTTTGATATTTGTAAAATTTTTATAAATTTCATTATTAATGAAATGATTACATAATAATCATTTAAAAGGATCATGTTGAAATGGGCAAATAGATTCCGCTCAATCATATTATTCAAATTTTTTTCAGTGTAATAATAGATGTTATTTATTGTAAAGTGATTTAGACTGAACTGTAAAAGTTCCAGAGAGATTAGATAGTAATTGCTGCACTAACAAAAAAGTATCACATGTTAAACTAACATACATGGTTCAAGATTATATCAACAAACAGTTCATTAAATTTGCTGTTTACTGTCACTTTTTTTCTTTTTTAATAATGAAGGCTCCCTAAATTTCATTGGCTCTTTCCAGGTACTAATTTGTATATCTATATTAATATTTTGTCATTTGATTTAAAGTGTCAAATATTCTCTGACTAATTTTAAATAAACTAAAAATTCGTTCTTAGTTCTCTGTGTGAACAGCCAGGTTGACGGGGGAAACAGTGTCTGGAGTTACAAGCCAATATGGTTGTTTAATACCCTTTTCTTCATGAGCACATAAAGGAAAATTTTATAAATAGCCTTTTTAATGCTATGTTTCTCATAAACTCACACCAGTAGTAATTCTGCACAGAAATATGACAGCCAAATGTGTGGAAATAAATTCCATTTGTGTATAAAATATCTAAGATAGGAAAAATTATACTTGTAAAATTTAAAGCCAGCTAAGGATTCATTGAAAAATTTTCATATACCAACTCTCCAAATCTGGTTTTAAAGAGACTGTAACATAATTCCAGGAATAAAGACCTTCTGGAATTGGGATTTATGGAAAAGAGATTATGGCCCCGTAAGGTTCGAGAAATGCAGAGGGCCTGAAAGATCGTCTAGGAGAAGGTACTTTTCTTTCCTTGCTAAAGATTAAATGGGTGTTCTCAAAACACTGCTTTCTGGGAGCATACATTTCTTCTCTTGGTGTTGGATTTTGTATTGATTAATAGCTACCATATTTTCCCCCTTTTGTAAAGAAAACTTTTAGGGATAAAAAAATCTCTGTTCTGCTCACATTAAAATCCCCTACTGGGGCTTCCCTGGTGGCGCAGTGGTTGAGTCCGCCTGCCGATGCAGAGGACGCGGGTTCGTGCCCCGGTTAGGGAGGATCCCACATGCAGTGGAGCGGCTGGGCCCGTGAGTCATGGCCGCTGAGCCTGCGCATCCGGAGCCTGTGCTCCGGAACGGGAGAGGCCACGGCGGTGAGAGGCCCGCGTACCGCAAAAAAAAAAAAAAGTAAAATCCCCTACTGACTTTGAGAGGTAAACATTGATTTTTGATGGGAGGGTGCAACTTATTGAAGAAAGGATTTGAACCCCTGGTGAGATGATGCTTCTGGGATATACTTAGTTATCTAAACAGAATAAGTCTAATGTCAGTCTAAAGAATCATATGCCTTTAGATTTTTACATTGATAATTTAAATAGGACATTTTGAGGTAAAAAATTTCTTTCAACTTTGAAAAGGATATTTTTTAAAAAACATGACTCTTTATGTTTGTTCATTCTTTTGAAATATATCTGAGTACAGGAAGAGAAACTGAACAGTGTGCTGGGCATAGGGTTTTTGACCAGATAGTGTCTCAAAAATGCTCTGGAAAGTCTATCAAGGTTTTAGAAAGTAATCCAGTAATGGCTGAGGATGCATAAGTCTGAATCATCTTATGTGCTATTCTGTGTCATTTGTAGGGGGAAAGTCGTAGCTGAATGTGATGGAGACTGGATGGTGCAGGCTTTTAATGCTCTCAACATTTTGCAACTCGTATGTCAGGACAAAATTGTAATAACAAAGCTCACGGCAGCTGCCTATGCTGTGTTTGGTTGTAACTCAAATGAGAACATTCATCATGTCTCTGCCCTTCATGAATGCACATGCACGCACGTTTTCAAATATAATGTCGAAAGACATTTCAAGATTTGAATGGAATCCTTCAGACTTAAAATTAATCCAAAAGAGCAATACTTTGAAACTTTACCAAGGATTAAACAAATGGCAAGATCTTGTATGTCTTCAGGTCTGTCAGATCTTACAGAACTGTATTTTTGATATTAAAACAGCAGGCTAAATTTAACCTATACAAGATTACACATACCCCTGACTAATCTCTTTTACTGGTTTGTCCTAAAATCTAAAGTAAAAAATAATTTTGCAATTTTATTTATTGCATAGTATTTGAATAATAAAAAACCCAATGTTTCTTTAATATATTACATTCTTCTGCAGACCTTCATGTATACCCAATAGCTAATGTGACATTTATAGTTAAGTAAGTTAATTTTTGTAGTTTTATTTAAGTGACTTATTTAGGACTCCATTGAGAATTTAGAGGGAGAAAAACCATATTCTTTCATAATGTTATTACTCTGCTGTTCCAATAACATTTAATAGACGGTTAACATTCTCTAACATTAAGCTTGTAGTATGGGAGCTTTGAAAATATCACATATATTTGGATTTCTCTTTAGCCCTTTAGAAGGATCATAATGATAATTTAAAATTAAATTTGAAAAACCGTTTTCTAAAAAGCCTGATATATGTATTTTTCTTGGGTGGGGGCCAGGGAGGGATACTGCTTTGGTATACCCGGTTAATCTTTATGACTCATTGATTATTTATCAATCCAATCACTGTATTTCTGAATTCCAGAATTAATATGCTTAATGGAAGAAATCAACCGTAGTGTGACAAGTTAAAATTTGTTTGCAAAGATAAAAGTCAGTTCCTATATAAAAATATAATTAGTTAACATGCTATAAAACCCTGCTTCCTCATCAGGACAAACACTTGTTCTTTGATAGCACATATATTGATTGAATATCCATCCTTTCCATGTAATAACTTCCCCAGGCTCTGTGTTTACAGTGATGATCAACATGAATAGGTTCCATGTAAAATGTATAGTCCTGTCTGGGAAAACAATATCAATAAAATGATCACATTAATAGATGTATACTTGATTCAAGTTTAGATGAGGATTCTGAAGGAAAGAGACTTAAGTCAATGAAACTGGCTTAAAGTAGAAATGAGGGAAATTTTCCCTCTTCCTGAAGAATTATTGATTGCGCTGAAGGAAATCTGTAGGATACGGGGCCGCCTGGGCAGGGTGTAGGGGGCATTCCAGGAGAGGTCATAGTGGAAAAGACAAGGCGTGGGACCCACTCAAGGAATGGAAAGGAACTCACACTTGAGGAGAAAGGAGGGGGTGAAGGACAGCAGTTTGAGATGATGCTCAAGAAGCCAGGGGCTGGATTAGGCAAGAAGTCTGGAATTTATCCACAAAGAACTGGGAAGCCATTAGCACATTAGGCACTTTCAAAAGTCTAGGAGAGGGCTTCCCTGGTGGCGCAGTGGTTGAGAGTCCGC